>NC_092039.1:90980959-91280959 GCF_003086295.3 Arachis hypogaea
TCTCTTAACCCCTCCCATGATAGCTTAAAATCTCCACCTTGGCAGACAACATTCGTGATATTATCAGATTTCTTAAACAAATACGCAATCTCCATTCTTACCTGCCCATTCCTATGATCAAAAATAACTGATGCATCATTAGTATGGTGGTATTAAAACAAAAACTGGCATGATAAAGATGTATCATTGCATTTACATCCAAACACTGGAATATTCCAACAAAATATTCCCAATATCAAAAAAGAATTTTAGCCATTGTTATGCATCACAAAATTCAATCCGACTTACTCAATCAAAAATTTTAGTCCGATGTGATTGCAAATCAGGCTAAAGATGTGTTACAATGGATGTAAAAATCTTGCTCAAACAAATTTTTGCCAGATGCTAAGCATTTAGTGTCTTTGATTTCGACATTGAGCATATCAAGGGTAACTCAAACTCTCCCTGACTTTCTCACACGTGAATATTTGCAGGGAGATAATCAAGGAAAAGATGCTAAAAAGGCACATTAGCCTCGGTAAGAGGCAGAGGTATTCGCCTAGCCCTTCCTGGGCCGACTAAGAAATTTGGGTAAAGTACCCCACTGGGTCATCTACCCAACAACCTTCCCCTTTAACCCAAGAGCCGACTGGGTCTACTCAGATCACAAAAAATGTAGTTGAGTCATCTGCTCAACCCCCAAGTAGTCAAATAGCCAAACAAACAAAGGCAGATTATGCTTCCAATCCAAACCTTGTTGGCCTTACAGATGCAGGCCTTACAAAGCTCCATAAAAATTTTAGGCTGACATATGTGACTCAGATGAAGATGAAATAGACCTTACCAAACTTATTTCACAAATGGCAACTTAAAAAACCATTTGCAATGATCCAAAAGGAAAAACAATTGCCCAAACAATGCCACCTCAATCAAACCAAACCAGCCTGTCAACACTCAATTAAAACAACCATCCACATACATTTCAAAAAACAAGTTCTCATCTGTCCTTCTAATGGAACCCGAGGTTTGGGAAAAATCACCTTTTAAAGTTATTCCTAAAGTCTTTCCACCAGGATTCCATTTTAGACCAACAGCCTTGAACAAAACCAGACAGTTTTATGAATTCATATTAGTGGATTCAGATTCAATCTCAATAAAACATTACAAAGATCCTAAAGATGCCACCAACATAACTCATTCAACCATTCAAATTCTAAAAGTACTCACCCCTAATCAATTTGGAAAAAATCCAAACAATACTAAAAGATTCTCTAATCCTTATGACCTGATAGGATATTCTTATTGGGATTATGTGGATGCCTGGACAAGAGTATTTTGGTTACAAAATAATCATAACAGACATTCTTGGCTCATTTATTTCAAAAAATACCAATTATCAATTCCCAAATTGGTTCTCCCAATGGTGGGATTACTTTGGTCCTCTACCAGAAATCTTGCCACCTCCATAGGGTTGAAATTTCACCAAAAATTTGACCAAAGGAACAAGCATCTGGATCTTCAAATTTTCTCTTTTCCTGCCTGGGTATTTTATGGCATACAGGTGCAAACAGAACCCAAACCCCTATGCTTCAAAGGAATGCCTATGTAAATGGTGGGTCTCAGTTTGATGCCGCCATGGCCCATCCAATAAAGTTCGAAATTGGTTCAAAGAGCACCCAAGTTCACCAAACCATTCGACCATGAAGATCAGTATTCCTCAACCAGAAAGCCCAAATTGCAGCAGCCCTTGCAGGGCAATCAAAAGAAACCTTAGCAAGACACCTTCAACAAATCATGATATGATCGAAGAAACAAAAACACAAGATGATCCTACTCCCTCAGAAGAATCATCACGTGATTACAATCCAAATGAAGACGATTGCTTTGAATCAATCTAGGAGAAGAATAGATCTTAGCAAATTTGCAAAAAATCAATTGTACAACTTACTTACAATAGTACCGTTAATAAACCTGCCTATAAAAAGTAATTTTCTCAACTATAAAAGGAGCCACTTCTCATTGTAAGGCACCCTTTTCATTTTACAAAAAACATAGAGAGAAGTTAGAGAGAGACGCTCTGAGAGTTCCCCTTGTAAGCTCTCCAGCTTTCTTCCTCTTCTCTCTTTTCATATCATTTATAAAAATCTCTTATTCAGTTTTTATTTTCGTGTTTCCCATATTTACATTTCTGCAACTGCATATGCGCGCGGACTACCGCCGCATCTAACTACATAACTAACCTGCATATGCGTGCGGACTACCGCCGCATCTAATTTCATATTTACTTTCTTGCTCTTGCATTTATCATACTGCATTCATATTAACATTCATTTTATCCTTCTTCCCTTTCCCTCCTTGATCCGCATCGGGCCATCTGCTATAGAGAGAAGTTAGAGAGAGACGCTCTGAGAGTTCCCTTGTAAGCTCTCCAGCTCTTCTTCCCTCTTCTCCTTTTCATATCATTTAATAAAAATCTCTTATTCAGTTTTTCATTTTTGTGTTTCCATATTTACATTTCTGCAATGCATATGCGCGCAGACTACCGCCGCATCTAACTACATAACTAACCTGCTATGCGTGCGGACTACCCGCCGCATCTATTCATATTTACTTTCTTGCTCTTGCATTTATCATACTGCATTTATCTAACCATTTATCATACCGTTTAATCTTATCACTCAAAGGGGCTGTAGCAGTAAGACCCTGGGATTCGGGCAGTAAGGCTAACTTGGTGATGTCCCTAAAAGTGATAATGGTCCAAACGTAAGAACCCTATATGAATGCAGTATGATAAATGTAAGAGCAAGAAAGTAAATATGAAATTGATGCGGCGGTAGTCCGCACGCATATGCAGGTTAGTTATGTAGTTAGATGCGGCAATGTTCCGGCGCATATGCAGTTGCAGAAATGTAAATATGGAAACACGAAAATGAAAAACTGAATAAGAATTTTATAAATGATATGAAAAGGGAGAAAAGGGAAGAAGAGCTGGAAGCTTACAGGAGAACTCTCAGAGCGTCTCTCTCTAACTTCTCTCTATACCAGATGGCCCGATGGGATCAAGGGGAAGGGGAAGAAGGATTGAAAATGAACGTTAATATGAATGCAGTATGATAAATGCAAGAGCAAGAATGTAAATATGAAATTAGATGCGGCGGTAGTCCGCACGGATATGCAGGTTAGTTATGTAGTTAGATGCGGTGGTAGTCCGCGCGCATATGCAGTTGCAGAAATGTAAATATGGAAACACGAAAATGAAAAACTGAATAAGAGATTTTTATTAAATGATATGAAAGAGAGAAGAGGGAAGAAGAGCTGGAGAGCTTACAAGGAGAACTCTCAGAGCATCTCTCTCTAACTTCTCTCTATGTTTTGTAAAATGAAAAGGGTGCCTTACAATGAGAATGTGGACTCCTTTTATAGTTGAGAAAATTACTGTTTTTATAGTGCAGGTTATATTAACCGGTACTATTGGTACAGTACAAGTTGATACAATTTTGATTTTTGCAAATTGGCTTAAGATCTATCTTCTCCTAGATTGATTCCAAAGCAATCGTCTTCATTTTGATTGTAATCACTTGATGATTCTTCTGAGGGAGTAGGATCATCTTTGTGTTTTTTTCTTCTTCATCTGCATGATTTGTTGAAGGTGTCTTGCTAAGATTTCTTTTGATTGTGCCCCTGCAAGGGCTGCTGCAATTTGGGCTTTCTGGTTGAGGAATACTGATTCTTCATGGTCGAATGGTTTTGGTGAACTTGGGGTGCTCTTTAACCAATTTCGAACTTTATCTGGATGGGCCATGGCGGCATCAAACTGAGACCACCATTTACATAGGCATTCCTTTGAAGCATAGGTGGTGCCTTTGGATGTTCTTGTTTGCCATACCTGTACTGCCATGAGAATACCCAAGCCAGGGAGAAAACAGAGAAAAATTGAAGATCTGTAGGAATGCTTGTTTCCTGTTGGTCAAATTTTTGGTGAAAATTTTGAACCCCTCATCGGCAGGTGGGGGCAAGATTCCTGGTAGAGGACCAAAGTAATCCCACCATTGGGAGAACCAATTTGGGAATTGATAATTGGTATTTTTCTTGAAATAAATGAGCCAAGAATGCTGTTCTGATTATTTTGTAACCAAAATACTCTTGTCCAGGCATCCACATAATCCAATATAATATCCTATCGGGTCATAAGGATTAGAGAATCTTTTAGTATTGTTTGGATTTTTTCCAAATTGATTAGGGGTGAGTACTTTTAGAATTTGAATGGTTGAATGAGTTATGTTGGTGGCATCTTAGGATCTTTGTAATGTTTTATTGAGACTGAATCTGAATCCACTAATATGAATTCATAAAACTGTCTGGTTTTGTTCAAGGCTGTTGGTCTAAAATGGAATCCTGTGGAAAGACTTTAGGAATAACTTTAAAAGGTGATTTTTCCCAAAACTCGGGTTCCATTAGAAGGACAGATGAGAACTTGTTTTTGAAATGTATGTGGATGGTTTGTTTTAATTGAGTGTTGACAGGCTGGGTTTGGTTGATTGAGGTGGCATTGTTTGGGCAATTGTTTTTCCTTTTGGATCATTGCAAATGGTTTTTTGAGTTGCCATTTGTGAAATAAGTTTGGTAAGGTCTATTTCATCTTCATCTGAGCTGTCACATATGTCAGCCTAGAATTTTTTATGGAGCTTTGTAAGGCCTGTATCTTGTAAGGCCAACAAGGTTTGGATTGGGAAGGCATAATCTGCTTTGTTTGTTTGGCTGTTTGACTACTTGGGGGTTGAGCAGATGACTCAACTACATTTTTTTTATCTGAGTAGATGACCCAGTCGGCTCTTGGGTTAAAGGGGAAGGTTGTTGGGTAGATGACCAGTTGGGTACTTTACCAATTTCTTAGTCGGCCCAGAAGGCTAGGCAAACCTCTGCTCTTACCGAGGCTAATGTTGCCTTTTTAGGCATCTTTCCTTGATTATCTCCCTGCAAATATTCACGTGTGAGAAGTCAGGGAGAGAGTTTGAGTTACCCTTGATATGCTCAATGTCGAAATCAAAGACACTTAAAATTGCTTGCCATCTGGCAAAAATTTGTTTTGATTCAAGATTTTTACATCATTTTGTAACACATCTTTAGCTGATTTGCAATCAACTCGGACTAAAAATTTTTGATTGAGTAAGTCGGATTGAATTTTGTGATGCATAAAACAATGGCTAAAATTTCTTTTTTGATTGTGGAATATTTTTGTTGAGTAATATTCCAGTGTTTGGATGTAAATGCAATGATACATTCTTTATCATGCAGTTTTTGTTTTAGAATACCACCATATCCTAAATCTGATGCATCAGTTTCTACTATTTTGAATGCATGAGGAATGGGTAGGTAAAGACATGGAAGATTGCGTACTTTGGTTTTAAGAAATCTGATAATATCCGAATGTTTGTCTGTCCAAGGTGGAGGATTTTTCTTAAGCCTATCATGGAGGGGCTTAAGGAGATTGTTTAGATTCGGGATGAAATCTGAAACATAATTGAGACATCCTAGGAACCTCTGGAGCTGAGGTTTATTGAGGATATAATCTGGAAACTTTTCTGCAAACAAAATTGATCTTTCAATAGGAGTTATTGTTCCTTGGAAAATTATGTGACCAAGAAATCGGATTTTTGTTTGAAAAAGAACAATTTTTGGTTTAGAAACAGCAAGTCCATTTTTTTGGATGATGTACATAAAAGTTTTAACATGTTTGAAATGTTCATCCAAAGTCTGGGAAAAAATTAAGACATCATCAATATAAATGATTGCAAAGTTTGAGTATGGGTTGAAAATATCATTCATGATTTTCTGAAATTCGGAAGGGGCATTTTTCAGACCAAAAGGCATTACGTTCCATTCATATTGCCCGAATGGAACTGTAAAAGCTGTTTATATCGGTTGATTCAGTGATTTGGATTTGCCAAAAACCAGACTTCATATCAAATTTTGAAAAAATATTGCTGAGTTTAACCTATTAAGCAAATCTTTTTTGTTTCGGATGGGTTAACAAATCCACTGTAAAGCTTGATTCAAAGGTTTGTAATTGATAAGAGCCGGGGAGTTCCTCTTTCTATCTCAGCTTGTTTATTAACATAAAAAGCAGAGCAAGACCAAGGACTTTTGCTAGGACGGATTAACCTTTTATCCAAAAGATCTTTAATTTCTTGTTGACAATGCTGCAAAAGCTGCTCATTCATTTGAATGGGACGGGCTTTTGTAGGGATTTTTGATTCTTTGAAATCCTTTTTCATATGGAAGATCAAAAATGTGTTCTTTCCTATCCCAGAAGGCATGAGGCAAATCAGAACAAATAGATTTTCAATTTGAGTTAAAGATTTTTTATTTCTTGATCTTGGTTGGAAAGCTGTGATTCAGGGTTTGAAAGAGATTTCTTCTTTTAGAAATAAATCTGTTGGTTTGGATTCAATTAGGTTTAGAGATCTTGCTTTGGTGAGTCTAGGAATCAAAGAAAGTTATTTGTCCTCCTACAAAAGAGTAAGTCCAGGAAAATATGCCAGATATGGAAACATAGATTTATGAAGGTGTCCCCAAAACTATATCATTTTTTATATCTTTGCTATGATGAAATCGGTGGAATTCTGATATTTCCCTTTTCAATAAAGACATTGGTTATTTTAAATTGATACTTAGCCTTTCACCCGTTATTGAGCTAAGGCGTTCAGTAGTTTTTTCGAAATATTTTGTGGGGACCAGACCTTCCTTAACACAGTTTGAATCTGCACCTGAATCAAAGAGTGCAATGGTGTCAAAAATAAAATCTTTAACGACAATTCGGACAGTAACACGATGTTTCATGAAGGAGAATACATTTATTATTCTCAAAATTTCTTTTACCTCATTGTCGTTAGAAATTTTATTTTTTGTTCCTTAGAGCACTCAGTTTGGTTTAAAGAGAACAATATCCTCATCACCAGATTCTTCTTCTTGTACTAATTGTGAGAGAATGAGATGATGATCGGTTTGGTTTCTTTTGATTTCCTGGATTTCTCTCTTAAGATTGTTAACCTCAGTTTGGAGGTCCTGAATGGTTACAGGACGAATAACTTGTTTTTCTAATTTTTTGAAATAGGTTTGACATCATATTTATTGTTAAGGACCAAACTTTTGGGTTTTTTCTCCTTTTGTAAAGATCTTTTTAGTTTCAAAAGAAAGTCTTTCTTTTGTTCTGGATTGTCAATAGCCTCGATAGCATCAAATAAGAGATCTTGATCTTTGGATAAAACATTAATTTGCTTGATATCTGAATCTGAAGATGACTCAACATCATCAACTTGGATATTGTTGATATTATCATCAGAAGATTCTGGTCCAGAGTTATCATCTGAACTTTCAATCATAAGATTATTAATCTGTTCCTCAATCTGAGGATCAAGGTTCAGATTATTAATCTTTCCTTTTAACCGACAATATTTGCTAACATGTCCTGGTTTTTTACATGTGTAACAAATAATGGGATTTTTCTGGGGATACTTTTGGAAATTCTTTTGGAAGCCTGTTTCATTTTTAGGTTTTGAAAACCCTTTTTGAATCTTCTAAAATTCTTTTCAGGGTTAGGTTTAAAAACTTTTCGTTGGAAGGTCTTTTAGATTTCCTTGGATGACAAGCAGGAAGACCAAATTGTTCACAGAAAGTTCCCAAATCGATACGATTTTGAGTTTTCTCATGAGCAAGTTGCCTTTGGATTTTATCATCTTGACAAATCTTTAGGGCAACCTTTTGGATAAAAGAAATGAGTTGGCCATAACTTAACTCATCATAGGGTATTATCCCATCTGGGGTTAAGCTACGAATTTTGTCCCTTACTTTATCTCCAAGGGATTTGGGGAGTCCAGCAAGGAATTTTTCTTTCCAGAAAGGTTGTTGACTGTCTTCTCTGGTATAAACCCTAGGAAGAAAGGTATCTTTATACCATCAAAAGTCAGACAAAGTTTTGCATCTGAGATTGGAAAGCAGCTCCGCAGAACGGTCTTTCCAAAGAGATGGATCACCAATGAAGTGGCTTGCTATGTTAAAAATTAAGGTATTGACAGCATTGGGGATAGGTTCCCCGTCGTCACCAATGATGGGTTCGTTCTGGTCGTTGACTTTTATGGTAGAAAAGATTGAGTGTTTTTGGTTATCAGAAAGGTAGTTATCCCACCATCCCTTCAGTTGGCCACTAAACCCAGAAACAATAACATTGGCTATAGCTTCTTCAGAGGTTTCATGGGCTGCTTGACAGGCTGTGCCTACCATTGTCATATGCTGGAGCATACTCATGATATTATATTCTGTTTTGCCATCTATATTCCATTCATAGACATTATTGGCATTAAAGCTAACAAAACCTAGTTCTCTTTCTTCGAGAGCTAGATCTGGAGCGGATACACGATTATAACCATACGTAGAGGGTTTAGTTAAACCCTTCCACTTGGTTAGGGAGTTGGTCAAAATGGGGCTGATCTTGAGGGATGATTTGCCAGAATCATCACTTTGCTCAGAGCAAGATTCATTAGACTCAAGGCCGAGGGCATTAATAGCTTTAGATGAGCGTGTTTGAATATGAGAAGTAGATTCACCAGAGTTTGTAGGAGTTTCAGGGATAGTAGTAAAACGATTCAAAAGTTGGTCAATCTTTTGAATAATTTCCGAATCACTAGATTGTTGTTTTAAAATGGAGGTTTTAAGACTTTGCTTAGCCTTGCTACTTATTTTGAAAGGTTTAAAAAGAGGTTTCTCAATATTTTAGAAGTGGATGCTTCAGAAACATTTTTCAAGGAGAAAGTAGATCCTGAAGATGAAAGGTTGTCACCCAAGTATTGTAAAAATCTGTTGGTATAATTTGATTGTTCAATGAGATTTTTAATATCTTTAGGGACGACAGCTTCATCCACATTCTTTATTTTAAAGGGAGAGGCCATAACAGGATTATGTCCTTCCGTATTTAAAATAATAAAAGCTCCTTTTGGAGGAAACTCAGATCTAACTAAGTTCCCATCTTTGACTTTCCAAGTTGAAATAACATTTGCTGAAAATGAAGTTTTAGTTTTAAAAGGATACTCAATGTTGTTTTTTATGGAATAAGCATGAAACCATTCAAAAAAAGGAATATTCATTCTAACATCACTTAGAAATTTGTAATATTTTTCTTTGAATGATGAGATTTGAGAAGCTACATAAGTACGTAAATACCATTCTCTTTGGAGGTCATACTCTTCAGAGTTAAGGTTTTTACGTAAGGCTTCTCTGTTTATAACAAATTCCGTTTTATTCATTTACCATTCAAAGAAGAATATGTTGGAGATTGATGGGATTGATGAGAAGATTCAACTTCAAATTCTATATCATCATCATCTTCTTGGTAAACTCCTTGAGAAATGCTTGAATTGTTTTGTAATCCGGAAATATGTATTTCAGAATTGGCTGGTCTCGACATTTTTGAAAACTGAGATTGGGAAGTTATTGAAAAAGATCTTCTTGCTGAAGCAAAATCATTAGATGTTCCTGCTTCAGATCTGGAGGAAAAAGAGTTTCGTCTATCAAAGAAAATCTCTACCTTCCCTGATTCATCTTGTTTTACTTCTCGTAAAAGAGGTGCTTGTCTAGGTTGCATTGGAATGGCTCGGTCAATTGACCATGATTGAGGGAGGTCAATTTCATCCCATCTTATGAGCCTTGGGATCATGACGTTGGCCTTTGTCATGTCTGTGACAAACAAAGTGGTTTCACGATCTTGGGACTTAAGAAGGACTCTAGAGTTACAAGTGTTCATGACCTTGTATTGAATCCTATAGATTAAAGCGGCTGGAATTGAACCTTCTTTCATGTTAAGACCATGAATTCGAATGTTTAGGAAAAGAGAGTCAAGGATGTTAAGGTCTAACAGGCTGACCATCTTGTTTGGGAAACAGTTGAAGTAAACTGGACCATGTCCTAGACTTGTTTCAACTGTTCCAATTAAGGAGTCTTGGAAGTCATTGTGTCTAATGTCTCTAAGACACATGAGGATAGAGGCATTCAAACCTTCTCGGATGAGTGGTTTGACTGCAACTTGGACACACCCTATGTGAAGATATCTGTAGTGACGGGCATATTCTCTAATAGATTGTTTAGTCAGGAGATGGAATTCCTCACCAGAATCGGGTCCTAGGGGAATATTATTTTCAGCGGTTTTGATGATATAATCAGATTTTCTCTTGTTCTCATCAGGGACATATAACACATCTTGTGGTATTTTGGGTATTTCCCAATTGTCAATGGCTTGATTGATATCTTCGAAGCAAACTTCTTCAAAGATATTGTGTTTGGGGGAAAGTTCCTCATGACGAGTAACTTTCTCAGTAAGGGGATTGGAAGAAGAATGGATCGGAGAGGAGGAAGAAAAGGACGGTGAAGAAAAGGAAAGGCGTCTAGAGAGAGATCGAAAGAGTTTAGACATGATTACATAAAATCTTATATCATGGCCCTTCTTTGGTTCAGAGAGAACATATATATTATCACTAAACTATCACTCAAATTTTTGAATCTGGGTTTTTAACTCTTTTTTTTTATAATAATAATCCTTTAAATCTATAGCGACCAGGAGTTCTTACGTTTGGACCATTATCACTTTTAGGGACATCACCAAGTTAGCCTTACTGCCCGAATCCCAGGGTTTTACTGCTACAGCCCCTTTGAGTGATAAGATTAAACGGCCTGTACTTCCAGATTTAAAGTATTGTTTCTTATGAACAAAATGAACAGTAAATAAGAACAAATAGGAACATGAACAGTAAAATCCCAGATCCATGAATTTCAGAGATAGTTTAATGATAATATGTATATTCCTACTTCCCCATCAGGCTCTGATACCAGATGGCCCGAAGCGGATCAAGGAGGGAAATGGGAAGAAGGATGAAAATGAACGTTAATATGAATGCAGTATGATAAATGCAAGAGCAAGAAAGTAAATATGAAATTAGATGCGGCGGTAGTCCGCACGCATATGCAGGTTAGTTATGTAGTTAGATGCGGCGGTAGTCCGCGCGCATATGCAGTTGCAGAAATGTAAATATGGAAACACGAAAATGAAAAACTGAATAAGAGATTTTTATTAAATGATAAGAAAAGGGAGAAGAGGGAAGAAGAGCTGGAGAGCTTACAAGGGGAACTCTCAGAGTGTCTCTCTCTAACTTCTCTCTATGTTTTTGTAAAATGAAAGGGTGCCTTACAATGAGAATGTGGCCTCCTTTTATAGTTGAGAAAATTACTGTTTCTATAGTGTAGGTTATATTAACCAGTACTATTGGTACAGTACAAGTTGATACAATTTTGATTTTTGCAAATTTGGCTTAAGATCTATTCTTCTCCTAGATTGATTCCAAAGCAATCGTCTTTATTTTGATTGTAATCACTTGATGATTCTTCTGAGGGAATAGGATCATCTTTGTGTTTTTTGTCTTCTTCGATCATCTGCATGATTTGTTGAAGGTGTCTTGCTAAGGTTTCTTTTGATTGTGCCCCTGCAAGGGCTGCTGCAATTTGGGCTTTCTGGTTGAGGAATACTGATTCTTCATGGTCGAATGGTTTGGTGAACTTAGGGTGCTCTTTGAACCAATTTCAAACTTTATCTGGATGGCCATGGCGGTATCAAACTGAGACCACCATTTTACATAGGCATTCCTTTGAAGCATAGGTGGTGCCTTTGGATGTTCTTGTTTGCCATACCTGTACTGCCATGAGAATACCCAGGCCAGGGAGAAAACAGAGAAAAATTGAAGATCTACATGAATGCTTGTTTCCTGTTGGTCAAATTTTTTGGTGAAAATTTTGAACCCCTCATCGGCAGGTGGGGGCAAGATTCTGGTAGAGGACCAAAGTAATCCCACCATTGGGAGAACCAATTTGGGAATTGATAATTGGTATTTTTCTTGAAATAAATGAGCCAAGAATGTCTGTTCTGATTATTTTGTAACCAAAATACTCTTGTCCAGGCATCCACATAATCCCAATAAGAATATCCTATCGGTCATAAGGATTAGAGAATTTTTTAGTATTGTTTGGATTTTTTCCAAATTGATTAGGGGTGAGTACTTTTAGAATTTGAATGGTTGAATGAGTTATGTTGGTGGCATCTTTAGGATCTTTGTAATGTTTTATTGAGACTGAATCTGAATCCACTAATATGAATTCATAAAACTGTCTGGTTTTGTTCAAGGCTTTTGGTCTAAAATGGAATCCTGGTGGAAAGACTTTAGGAATAACTTTAAAAGGTGATTTTTCCCAAAACTCGGGTTCCATTAGAAGGACAAATGAGAACTTGTTTTTTGAAATGTATGTGGATGGTTGTTTTAATTGAGTGTTGACAGGCTGGGTTTGTTTGATTGAGGTGGCATTGTTTGGGCAATTATTTTTCCTTTTGGATCATTGCAAATGGTTTCTTGAGTTGCCATTTGTGAAATAAGTTTGGTAAGGTCTATTTCATATTCATCTGAGCTATCACATATGTCAGCCCAGGATTTTTATGGAGCTTTTAAGGCCTGCATCTTGTAAGGCCAACAAGGTTTGGATTGGAAAGGCATAATCTGCCTTTGTTTGTTTGGTTGTTTGACTACTTGGGGTTGAGTAGATGACTCAACTACATTTTTTGTGATCTGAGTAGATGACCCAGTCGGCTCTTGGGTTAAAGGGAAGGTTGTTGGGTAGATGACCCAGTTGGGGTACTTGACCCAGATTTCTTAGTCGGCCCAGGAAGGGCTAGGCGAATACCTCTGCCTCTTATCGAGGCTAATGTTGCCTTTTTAGGCATCTTTCCCTTGATTATCTCCCTACAAATATTCACGTGTGAGAAAGTCAGGGAGAGAGTTTGAGTTACCCTTGATATGCTCAACGTCAAAATCAAAGACACTTAACATTGCTTGCCATCTGGCAAAAATTTGTTTTGATGCAAGATTTTTTACATCATTTTGTAACACATCTTTAGCTAATTTGCAATCAACTCGGACTAAAAATTTTTGATTGAGTAAGTCGGATTGAAATTTTGTGATGCATAAAACAATGGCTAAAATTTCTTTTTTGATTGTGGAATATTTTTGTTGAGTAATATTCCAGTGTTTGGATGTAAATGCAATGATACATTCTTTATCATGCAGTTTTTGTTTTAGAATACCACCATATCCTAAATCTGATGCATCAGTTTCTACTATTTTGAATGCATGAGGAATGGGCAGGTAAAGACATGGAAGATTGCGGACTTTGGTTTTAAGAAATCTGATAATATCTGAATGTTTGTCTGTCCAAGGTGGAGGATTTTTCTTAAGCCTATCATGGAGGGGCTTAAGGAGATTGTTCAGATTCAGGATGAAATCTGAAACATAATTGAGACATCCTAGGAACCTCTGGAGCTGAGGTTTATCGAGGATATAATCTGGAAACTTTTCTGCAAACAAAATTGATCTTTTAATAGGAGTTATTGTTCCTTGGAAAATTATGTGACCAAGAAATTGGATTTTTGTTTGAAAAAGAACAATTTTTGGTTTAGAAACAGCAAGTCCATTTTTTTGGATGATGTACATAAAAGTTTTAACATGTTTGAAATGTTCATCCAAAGTCTGGGAAAAAATTAAGACATCATCAATATAAACGATTGCAAAGTTTGAGTATGCGTTGAAAATATCATTCATGATTTTCTGAAATTCGGAAAGGGGCATTTTTCAGACCAAAAGGCATTACGTTCCATTCATATTGCCCGAATGGAATTGTAAAAGCTGTTTTATATCGGTCTGATTCAGTGATTTGGATATGCAAAAAACCTGACTTCATATCAAATTTTGAAAAAATATTTGCTGAGTTTAACCTATTAAGCAAATCTTTTTTGCTTGGGATGGGGTAACGAATCCACTGTAAAGCTTGATTCAAAGGTTTGTAATTGATAACAAGCCTGGGAGTTCCTCTTTCTATCTCAGCTTGTTTATTAACATAAAAAGCAGAGCAAGACCAAGGACTTTTGCTAGGACGGATTAACCTTTTATCCAAAAGATCTTTAATTTCTTGTTGACAATGCTGCAAAAGCTGCTCATTCATTTGAATGGGACGGGCTTTTGTAGGGATTTTTTATTCTTTGAAATCCTTTTCATATGGAAGATCAACAATGTGTTCTTCCTATCCCAGAAGGCATGAGGCAAATCAGAACAAATAGATTTTTCAATTTGAGTTAAAAGATTTTTTATTTTTTCTTGAATCTTTGGTTGAGAAAGCTGTGATTCAAGGGTTTTGAAAGAGATTTCTTCTTTTAGAAAACAAATCTGTTTGGTTTTGGATTCAATTAGGTTTAGAGATCTTTACTTTGGTGAGTCTAGGAACTCAAAGAAAGTTATTTGTCCTCCTACAAAAGAGGTAAGTCCAGGAAAATCTGCCAGATATGGAAACAATAGATTTATGAAAGGTGTCCCCAAAACTACATCATTTTTTATATCTTTTGCTATGATGAAATCGGTGGGAATTCTGATATTTCCCTTTTCAATAAAGACATTGGTTATTTTAAAATTGATACTTAGCCTTTCACCCGTTATTGAGCTAAGGCGTTCAGTAGTTTTTTCGAAATATTTTGTGGGGACCAGACCTTCCTTAATACAGTTTGAATCTGCACCTGAATCAAAGAGTGCAATGGTGTCAAAAATAAAATCTTTAACGACAATTCGGACAGTAACACGATGTTTCATGAAAGAAAATACATTTATTATTCTCAAAATTTCTTTTACCTCATTGTCGTTATAAATTTTATTTTCTTGTTCCTTAGAGCACTCAGTTAGGTTTAAAAGAGAACCAAGATCCTCATCACCAGATTCTTCTTCTTGTATTAATTGTGAGAGAATAAGATGATGATCGTTTTGGTTTTTTTTAATTTCCTGGATTTCTCTCTTAAGATTGTTAACCTCAGTTTTGAGGTCCTGAATGGTTACGGGACGAATAACTTGTTTTTCTAATTTTTTGAAAATAGGTTTGACATCATATTTATTGTTAAGGACCAAACTTTTGGGTTTTTTCTCCTTTTGTAAAGATCTTTTTAGTTTCAAAAGAAAGTCTTTCTTTGTTCTGGATTGTCAATAGCCTCGATAGCATCAAATAAGAGATCTTGATCTTTGGATAAAACATTAATTTGCTTGATATCTGAATCTGAAGATGACTCAACATCATCAACTTGGATATTGTTGATATTATCATCAGAAGATTCTGGTCCAGAGTTATCATCTGAACTTTCAATCATAAGATTATTAATCTGTTCCTCAATCTGAGGATCAAGGTTCAGATTATTAATCTTTCCTTTTAACCGACAATATTTGCTAACATGTCCTGGTTTTTTACATGTGTAACAAATAATGGGATTTTTCTGGGGATACTTTTGGAAATTCTTTTGGAAGCCTGTTTCATTTTTAGGTTTTGAAAACCCTTTTTGAATCTTCTAAAATTCTTTTCAGGGTTAGGTTTAAAAACTTTTCGGTTGGAAGGTCTTTTAGATTTCCTTGGATGACAAGCAGGAAGACCAAATTGTTCACAGAAAGTTCCCAAATCGATACGATTTTGAGTTTTCTCATGAGCAAGTTGCCTTTGGATTTTATCATCTTGACAAATCTTTAGGGCAACCTTTTGGATAAAAGAAATGAGTTGGCCATAACTTAACTCATCATAGGGTATTATCCCATCTGGGGTTAAGCTACGAATTTTGTCCCTTACTTTATCTCCAAGGGATTTGGGGAGTCCAGCAAGGAATTTTTCTTTCCAGAAAGGTTGTTGACTGTCTTCTCTGGTATAAACCCTAGTAAGAAAGGTATCTTTATACCATCAAAAGTCAGACAAAGTTTTGCATCTGAGATTGGAAAGCAGCTCTGCAGAACGGTCTTTCCAAAGAGATGGATCACCAATAAAGTGGCTTGCTATGGTAAAAATTAAGGTATTGACAGCATCGGGGATAGGTTCCCCGTCGTCACCAATGATGGGTTCGTTCTAGTCGTTGACTTTTATGGTAGAAAAGATTGAGTGTTTTTGGTTATCAGAAAGGTAGTTATCCCACCATCCCTTCAGTTGGCCACTAAACCCAGAAACAATAACATTGGCTATAGCTTCTTCAGAGGTTTCATGGGCTGCTTGATAGGCTGTGCCTACCATTGTCATATGCTGGAGCATACTCATGATATTATATTCTGTTTTGCCATCTATATTCCATTCATAGACATTATTGGCATTAAAGCTAACAAAACCTAGTTCTCTTTCTTCGAGAGCTAGATCTGGAGCGGATACACGATTATAACCATACGTAGAGGGTTTAGTTAAACCCTTTCACTTGGTTAGGGAGTTGGTCAAAATGGGGCTGATCTTGAGGGATGATTTGCCAGAATCATCACTTTGCTCAGAGCAAGATTCATTGGACTCAAGGCCGATGGCATTAATAGCTTTAGATGAGCGTGTTTGAATACGAGAAGTAGATTCACCAGAGTTTGTAGGAGTTTCAGGAATAGTAGTAAAACGATTCAAAAGTTGGTCAATCTTTTGAATAACTTCCGAATCACTAGATTGTTGTTTTAAAATGGAGGTTTTAAGACTTTGCTTAGCCTTGCTACTTATTTTGAAAGGTTTAAAAAGAGGTTTCTCAATACTTTTAGAAGTGGATGCTTCAGAAATATTTTCAAGGAGAAAGTAGATCCTGAAGATGAAAGGTTGTCACCCAAGCATTGTAAAAATCTGTTGGTATAATTTGATTGTTCAATGAGATTTTTAATATCTTTAGGGGCGACAGCTTCATCCACATTCTTTGTTTTAAAGGGAGAGGCCATAACAGGATTATGTCCTTCCGTATTTGAAATAATAAAAGCTCCTTTTGGAGGAAACTCAGATCTAACTAAGTTCCCATCTTTGACTTTCCAAGTTGAAATAACATTTGCTGAAAATGAAGTTTTAGTTTTAAAAGGATACTCAATGTTGTTTTCTATGGAATAAGCATGAAACCATTCAAAAAAAGGAATATGCATTCTAACATCATTTAGAAATTTGTAATATTTTTCTTTGAATGATGAGATTTGAGAAGCTGTATAAGTACGTAAATACCATTCTCTTTGGAGGTCATACTCTTCAGAGTTAAGGTTTTTACGTAAGGCTTCTCTGTTTATAACAAATTCCGTGTTATTCATTTACCATTCAAAGAAGAATATGTTGGAGATTGATGGGATTGATGAGAAGATTCAACTTCAAATTCTACATCACCATCATCTTCTTGGTAAACTCCTTGAGAAATGCTTGAATTGTTTTGTAATTCGGAAATATGTATTTCAAAATTGGCTGGTCTCGACATTTTTGAAAACTGAGATTGGGAAGTTATTGAAAAAGATCTTCTTGCTGAAGCAAAATCATTAGATGTTCCTGCTTCAGATCTGGAGGAAAAAGAGTTTCGTCTATCAAAGAAAATCTCTACCTTCCCTGATTCATCTTGTTTTACTTCTCGTAAAAGAGGTGCTTGTCTAGGTTGCGTTGGAATGGCTCAGTCAATTGACCATGATTGAGGGAGGTCAATTTCATCCCATCTTATGAGCCTTGGGATCATGACGTTGGCCTTTGTCATGTCTGTGACAAACAAAGTGGTTTCACGATCTTGGGACTTAAGAAGGACTCTAGAGTTACAAGTGTTCATGACCTTGTATTGAATCCTATAGATTAAAGCGGCTGGAATTGAACCTTCTTTCATGTTAAGACCATGAATTCGAATGTTTAGGAAAAGAGAGTCAAGGATGTTAAGGTCTAACAGGCTGACCGTCTTGTTTGGGAAACAGTTGAAGTAAACTGGACCATGTCCTAGACTTGTTTCAACTGTTCCAATTAAGGAGTCTTGGAAGTCATTGTGTCTAATGTCTCTAAGACACATGAGGATAGAGGCATTCAAACCTTCTCGGATGAGTGGTTTGACTGCAACTTGGACACACCCTATGTGAAGATATCTGTAGGAATATATATATATATATATATATATATATATATATATATATATATATATATATATATATATATGAACATAAGGGCTAAGGAAATCATAATAAAATCAAATCCACAATTGAATTGGGTTATTAAAAAGAATTATAAACTTGCAAGATAAAAAATAATAGCCGGTAGAAACATAGAATTGAGCAATTGAACCCCTCACCGGATGTGTATACACTCTAATCGCTCAAGCGTTTAGGGTTGATTCACTCAATACTCCTCTAATCTTGCTTTAGTCACGTCACTCACTCTTCCAAGAAAGAAAGAAAGAAAAGGGAAAGCACAGAGGCTATGGAGCTTTGAAAGGCAAAAAGATAGTTACCAAATCAAAGCAAAGAAAAGGGGCTAAAACTGAGTAGCTAGTCTCTCTCGGTCAAAGCACAACTAAATTTTATTTCCTTGTTTGTGCTACGACGAGGAACCAAGAAGAAAGCCACAAGGTCTCAAACATGGAAGAAGCAACAATGGAAAACGTGAAGCTATCTTGGGTCAGAAGCTCATCAATGATCAGAATAAAAACTTGGGGCCAAAGTCAAACTCAACGATCAAGATTGAAGAAGCTTGAAGAAAAAGGATGAGAGAGAAGAGGTGGGTTGCATGCAACAGACTCGGTTCTCTCTTTCCTCTCTGATGAAGCCGTTACTAGTCTCTAATGTTAGAGAAGAAGACAGTATGAGGGTTGAACTTGTTTCAACCTTGGAAGCTTTACTCTTCTATATTAAGGGTGAACGACTAAGGGTTGAAAGCTAGGAGAGTAAGTAAAAAGCACAGAGTTCACTCTCATAGCTACCCAAGTTGTTAGAGTTCTTCTCCTTTATGTATTTCATTAAGTATTTTCTTTTTCTCAATTTTGATCTGTCTGAGTTTTATTGCAAAAGGCAAACATGGTGAGGTTTGTAAGAAAAAAGCCAATGAGAGGTAAAAGGCAGTGAGTTAAACTAGGAGAAAAACTCCATAAGATGTCTTAGGTTTGCTTTGTACATCTTTCTGTTTTGTGTCATGATCTTGTGGGAATTCCCTTGCAAGTTGGGTTAGCACTTTGTTGTTGAAAGCTAGATTGAGGTCTAGTCAAATTTGGATTGGGTTTAGAATCTGGATTTGATTGGGTAGATCCTAGGAAAGAATTGGTGTTTGTAATCTTGAAAAAGAGATAGTGAAATTTCATCATAGTTGTGATGGAGACTGGATGTAGGCTACATTGCACTAAGTAGCTAAACTAGTGTCATTCCTTCTTCTCAACTTCAATTCTATTTTTATTACTTAGGAGATAAAATGAAAATGTCTTTCAACTCGGTACGAGACAAAAGTAAAATATCTCCTAAGTTTCTGTGAGAAAGTAAAAATACTATACAGCAGAAAAAGAATCTAAGATTCAACTCCACCTTCTCTTAGCCACCGATAACCATCAATTGGTATTAGAACTTGGTCTCAAAGAGATAAAACTTTGCAGCTTGGAGGAAAGGTCCCAATAGCAAACAACAATGGTTCAAATATGGTGGCCTACACTTTGACAAAAGGGTAATCCAGCAACAGACCTCCGTTCTTCAATGAAAAGAATTACAGCTACTAGAAGGAGATAATGAAGATCTTTGTTCAATCAATAGATTACAACATCTGGAAGATCATTCTGAATGGTCCCCAAGTCCCAACCAAAACAGGAGTAGATGGCGTGGTCACTCCTAAAACTGAGGCCGAATGGAATGAGGAAGATAAAAAGAAAATAGAGCTCAACGCCAAAGCTGTCAACTTGCTTAATTATGCTATCAGCTTCGAGGAGTTTCGAAGGGTATCTAGATGCAAAACAGCAAAGAAAATCTGGGACAAGTTTCAAGTTACTCATGAAGGTACTACACTAGTAAAGTAGACCAAAATAGACATGTTGAGCAAAGAGTACGAAATGTTCTCCATGAAGGAAGGAGAGAAAATTGATGAAGTCCTTGAACGATTCAACGTCATAATCAATGGCTTGGATGCTATGTGAATCACTCACCCTGAACCTGTGCTAGTGACGAAAGTTCTAAGATGTCTCACTAAAGAGTGGAAAACTAAAGCTATAGTTATAGCTGGGAGTATTGGTATTAATCAAATGACATATGATGATCTGAGAGGAAATTTACTTACTTTTGAAACTACTTATTTGAAAAATGATTCAAAGAAGAAAAGAATTGCTCTCAAATCATTCACTGAGTCCCTGGATGATGAATCCAGTGATAATGTATCCAACGATGAGTTTGTTTTGTTTGCTAAGAAATTCAGGAAAATGATGAAGCAAAAAGAACGAAGCAAAGGAAATAACTCAAGAAAGCCAAAAAGGGTCTTAAACAAGATCATTTGCCACAACTGCAAAGAAGCTGGACATTACAAGTTTGATTGTCCAAAGTTGAAAAAGGAAGACAAGACCAAAAAGGAAAAGAAGAAAGGGATGATGGCCTCTTGGAAAGATTTGGAAAACAGAAATAACATATATACATATAAACAAACATAGATAAGTACTCGATAACAAAAAATAACATATATACATATAAATAAGTATACACATGAGTTAAGCTTGGAAATAGATGTCATCCACCAAAAGACCAAGTACTACACCATATTATATGTATATGTACAGACACAAAAGAGGAAGTCAGTCCCAACATTCACATGGATTTCCTAAACCGGAACCAAACTACAAAGAGGTCCTACCCCTCTAAAAGTACTACAAAAGTGAGGGGAAGGTAATACTAAGATCATCAAAAAGGAGTGGAAGATCCACTGTGACTAACTCTGGAGTGATCTCTGAACATCGTCCAAGAAAATGGTCCAAAGCATGCTCCATATGAAGACTCTGCTGCGTGCCGGATTTTCATAGCTCAGGATAGAACGAAACTCAAAGAGCTCCTCTGCCAGACCTGTTTGGGGAGGGGGAAGAAAGAAAGAAAAGAAGGGTGAGAACCTAGAGTTCTCAGTAAGGTAAAAAGTGGCCTAAGGTCTTTGTCTCTAAGTTGTCGTGAAACAAAAAAAAAAGAACAAACACAGAACACAGGGCACAAACATACATACAACAAGTAAATAGTATAAACAAATAGGAAATGGCAATAAATAATTCACAGGAAATTCATATGCGAAATCAAGATGATGCATGCTTGTTCCTAGCGCAGGCCATGAGCTCATGCGTCGGTTGTCTACCCGCAATCCGACGTTACTCGGAGTGAACCCTGAATATAGTCCCTTTAATGTGTCAATTAGACACCTTGGCATCACGGTTACCCGTGTCAGTTAGGCCTCATCATAGTAACATTTTAATGTGTATCAAAGTAAGGAACAGTGCTATCAGTTAGGCGGACATTCCCGCATTAGCAATCTTAAGCTATCCGTTAGGCGGGCACTTTCGCACTAGCAGTTTGGCACAAGGCCCATTCAATATATAATTCACAACTTTTGTTTCATTCATTGTTCCTCATTCTCTTTTCTTCTCTTTATGCCTCCACATCACTGTTTTTAACTTTAAACCTTCCTAGGGACCTCTTACATTCTTATTCATTTTTCAGATTTGTTTAGTCTAATACCTCCTTGGTGATCAATTTTCTATTTAATAATTAATGTAACAAATAGACTCAGATTCTCGCAAATTTTATGTCCATGTGTTCATATTGAACACAAGTTTCTAAAGGTTTAAAAATAATATTTTTTTTGGGTAGTTCGATGCTAGATATTGAAGAAAAACCCGAGACTGTTGTTCTTAGATTTTCGGAATAGCACCTCACTGTTTTGTTATGTAGTTTTTACGTTGTGAATACTTATGCATGGACTATCTCTCTTGGTAAGGTTATTATAGATATCCTAATCTTTAAATTGAATTAGGTTGTGATGTATTTGGATTATAATTGAATTTTGCTACTGCATTTATAAGGATTCAGAAAAATAGCAAATACCAGTGTTTTTATAAAATCCATAATAATTTCAATTCTAATCCGTTGCTTCTAAATTTTGGTGAGATTACACTTAACAGCCCTGAGTTTCAGAATCCAGAAGTTTCAGGTTTATATCACTTCATTTGATTAATTAATTGTCAATTGGAAGTTGTACCCTATTTTCCAGCTAGCAACCCAGCTTCCAAGTGAATTAATTAAGTCTACAAAATAGATATGGTCATTAAACTTGTACTCACTTAAAATATACTGATATATCTTTAAAACTCTTTTAGAAGAAACTCAAAATTCCAAATAAATCGAAATTTGTAGCATCTGGAAGTTGGTACTGTAGACCAAAAAAGCAAAAAATTCTACAGCAACCACTAAACTTCAAAAATTCGTATCTTCCAAGCCACTTGGCCAAATCTCCTGAAATTTTTATGGGAGAATCTTGACCTCTTGATTTTTATAGAAAAGTAGTCTTACTTGTATTGCTCCCAGAATTTATTTTAAGTTGCTGTCCAATCTGTTTTAAAATTCCTGCAGCAAGGCTCTCTAATTTTCAATAATCAAATTCAATCCTCTAAACTCCCAACTCATACCAATCAGTAACTCTCATTACTCATCATCATATCTACATAAATTAAATCATAACCCTGCCCAAAATGCCTCAGTTCTATATATGTCAGAAATTTGCATAATGTACATCATATAAATCACACTTTCGTAATATTAAAAATCTACAATACATCTAACAACAATAATTCAACCAATTAACAGAACTTCAGCAGTATCAATCGCACTAATTCATCATCATCCATAAAAAATTACATCTAAACAGTCACCCATATATAGCTTAATCTGCAATTCTAATCCTTACCTTTTTTTTTGGAAATTCACAAACAAAGGTCTATCCTTAGCTACCTTAATTCAAAAAACCCTAACAAACGGAAATAGAGAATTTTGTTAGTTCATGGGGCCAATTGGCTGAGCTGCACATAGAGCAAGAGAAGGAGTCTTACTCTTGTGATATGATGAATTTGAATGGGTTGGTCCTCATTCAAAAAAATTGAAGTTTAACAAGGGTAGAGCCTCTGATCTAGGAAGAACAGCAAGGCACAGAGTTACTGACTTTTACCTAATGAGAAAAACTCAAGGGAATCAGAAAGAAGAAAGGATATGGTTTCTTCTTTGGCTTTGGGTTGCAGCTCCTTTGATGGTTTACTTCTTTCTCCTTGATGGTGATGTACTCTGTTGACGTCTTCCTCCTTCCCTTCCTTGATCAGATGCCACTTTTGCTTCATTTCTTCTCTTTGTGTGGTTTTTAGAGGAATTGAAAGGTGTGGCTCTACTATATATATGTATAGAAGGTGGTGAAGGGTGAGCTGGTGAGGCAATGCTTCGTGGCTTCCTCCCCTTGCAACACCACTTCACAGCATCCAGCGTATAAAGCGGTAACCATGGTTCCTCCTGAGTAACGTTCGGTGGTGAGAGGAGAAGAAAAGATGGGTATAATCAGGGTTCCCTTGGGTTTGGTTTAATTAAGAGGAGCTTGGTTCGGTTGAATTGGAAAAAGGAAAAGAAAATCGTGGCTTTGAAAGGGGAGAAAGAAAAACCGGGTTAATAATTGGTAACGCATTAGGATAATTTCTCTACTAATTCATTACTTATGAGTTAGTAAGAAATAGTTAATTTTAAAGGAAGTAAAATAACTATAGCATAATTATCTAATTACCAAGATTCTTAACACGAAAGCACTAAAATAAAGTTTTAGCGCTACGTGTTCTAATTCTAATGCGTTAGTTATGCTATATATATATATATATATATATATATATATATATATATATATATATATATATATATATATATATATATATATATATATATATATATATATATATATATATAATCCTATGCGCGTTAGCGAACGCTGTAAAGAATCAGAAATCGCAGGCCTTGCGGGGTAAACATTATGGCTTGGTCGTAGTTGATGATACTCTAGATTTGGATGGGTACTCTTCTTAGCTCATAAAAATGATGCTTTCAATGCTTTTTCATCTCTTTGTAAAAGAATTCAAAATGAAAAAGATTTGAAAATTGCCCATATAAAAAGCGATCATGGTAAAGAATTTGAGAAGAAAGATTTTGAAAATTTTTGTTATGGATTTAGAATTTCTCATAAATTTTCATGTCCTAAAATACCCCAACGAAATCGGATTGTTGAAAGGAGAAATCAAAGTCTCTAAGAAATGACTAGGGCAATGCTTTGAGGTTCCTAAATTCTTATAGGCAGAGGCTGTGAACACAGCTTGCCATATTTTAAATAGAATCATCATTAGAAAGTATTTAAAGAAAACTCCTTATGAATTATGGAAAGGAATCCCTCCAAATCTCAAATACTTTCATATATTTGGATGCAAATGCTTTGTATTGAATAACAAAAATAACCTTGGAAAATTTGATCCAAAGTCTTATGGATGTATGTTTGTAGGATATTCAAGCATGAAATTCTCCACTTTGCATGTTTTTTTTCACTTCTTCAATCCGATCCTTGCCTTATAAACCTGAAATCACTCAACAAACTTAGCAAGGCATCAAATGGAATTAAAGTGAATTAAATTTATCAATTTTAGGGCCTAAAAAGCATGTTTTCATTCTTAAGCATGAATTAGGAAAAATTCATAAAACCATGCAATTTTAGTGAATAAATGTAGGAAAAGGTGATAAAATCCACCAAATTAATGCAAATGAATACCATGAAATGTGGATTCATCAAGCGTTGTTTGAATCGTCAGGGTTGGGGGAGGAAGAAGAAGAAACATCTTTCATAATCTGAGCGCGCTATTGAAATAGTTGAATTAGCGCGTGTTTACACCAATGTTTTGAAAACTAGACCGGTCATCGAACTGCTTTAGTCACTGGTTCATTAGTTCAACTGGTCCAACCATAATTCAACCGGAAAAATTGTTTATAATAAACTAATAAATAAATTATTAATAAATATTTTGCTAACCCAATTGTTACGAGTACTATGTAATCGTGGTTCACTATATACATAAATAATAAATAAATATTTATGTAAACTCATAAGGTAGACATAGGGGGATCTAAACTTGTAAACTTGCCAATTAACTCGAGTGTTTGATAACCTTATTCTTATAGACAATAAAATACAAGGAGCAACATAATCCTAGCTTCACTAATGATACTATCAGCATTTATTACATTTCAACAAATAGATAGAATGAAAATCAGAAACAGAGCTTACTTAGGATGTACTAACTAACTAAATGAATAGTATCTGTTGTTGGTAGAACAAACAAAAACCCTGGGACCAGAACTAACTAATAAGAGTTAAAAGAAATTACAGCATATCTATATCTGCTTTAGAAAATAAAAAAATTCAACCGAATCTTATCTTCAATGAACCCAGGAAAAAATGATAAGAAAGCAGGAGTTGGAAAAGAGCAAGAGTTGGAGAGCACGAACGGCGGCCGAGATCGATAGACGAATGGCGGCAGTGGCTCGACGGATGGGCTGCTGCAGTGGCTTGAAGAGAGGCTAGGGTTGGAGAAAGGGGAGTGACAGAAATCAATAAATCATTCACAAAGTTAAAAACAGTAGCAGCACAACCAAATATCAATTAATCATCCATAATTCCATAGTTGAAATCAACAAGGCAACACACTACCAGCAGCTCTCAAAGGATCCCAATCAAAAATTAAACCAGAAAAATTTAAAAACAGCATACTCACTTCCTCAGAAATTAAACCAAAGGATCTCAAGAACAATCAGCAACAAAAATTAAAAAATAGCTACAATTAATCACCTTAAACCAGAAATTAATAAATATATTAATTAAAATTCAAAAACAGCATACTCACTTCCTCAGAAATTAAAACTCAAAAATAGCATACTTTACTCAAATGCATGTCAATTAAAAATAAAGAACACACAAAACAACAACACAGTAACACACAAAAAAGCAACACAGCAGAACCAGAGCTCATTCAATAAAAAATCACAACACACAAAAACAACAACATAGCAGAACTAGAGCTCATTACTAATTAAATAATCATTCAATAAAAAATTAAAACACAACATTCAAATAATCAGTAATCAAATAATCATTGAACATGGCATAAATAAAAAACGCAGAAGAAGTTAGCAGTGAACTGAGAACTGACCTTCGAAGTCTAGGGTTTTTTTCTTGGCTGAGCTTCTGCTCTTTGTACTCGAAGGAAGAAAATTGAAACGGAGAAAGGTTTTTCTTTTGAGCAGAGGGGCAGAACCACGACGGAGACAGGGGCCATGCAACGAACACGACTCAGAAGATGGTGGTGGGTTGGAAGAACCTGCGGCTGAGCAAACGAAGAGTAGAAAGACTCCGAGCTCGAGGAAGAAGTTGCAATTAGTGGGTTGGGGACTTCGAGTACGACGACCAAACGAAGACGATGGTGTCTGAGCGCGCGACGAACGGCGGCAGGAGCGTGACAGAGCAGATGAAGACCAGGGACTGACGCACCGAGCTCGAGGGAGAAGCTGCAATTCTTGAAGGAGGAAGAAGCACGGACGACCAGACGACGATGGTAGTGTATGAGCGCAACGGACGGTGGCAGTTCTTGCGGCGGTGGTGGAGAAGCTAAGGTTTCTTGTTTCAACTTTTTTTTATTTGGGGAGAAGCTATTAGGTTAGGTGTTTGGAATGAAGACTGAAGGGAAGGGGAAGGAAGGTTGTGCGGGAACCAAAACGACATAGTTTCATCCAAACCGGCCAATTTTGATTTCGGTCTGACCGACTAGTTCCCGGTCGTTCAACGGTTTGTTAGCGGTTTTTTAATTTACGATTTTACATGGTTAATTGGACCATTAATACTATCAGTTCACGGTTTGATCGGCCAGTCCGGTCCGGTTTTCAGAACCATGGTTTACACGCACGTTAATGTGATGGTTATTTTTGTTGGGCTTAGGTCAACTTGTATGAACTTGTAAGCCAAAAAGACTTATATGCGTAGCAGTCCTGATTTGAAAAATAATAAAAAATTAGTTCAAATAGTTTAAATTTGTTTTATTTAGTATTTATTAATTATCGTTAGAATTAATGAATGTTAAATAAGGTAAGTTTAGACTATTTGAATTAATTTTTTATTGTCTTCCTAACATTATCATAAATTTTGTTTTAAATTATCTTGAAATAAAATCATTTTTTAATATAAAAACAAAAAAATATTTTATAAGAACAAACATTTATTTAAGCCTAAATTAAATTAATATAAAAGATAATGAAAATCGCAGCATTCATAAGCAATGTTTTGAATACTGGATCGGCCCAGCCAGTCCAACCTGTTCAACTGGAAACCGGCAAAGAAGTCCAGTCTAGTGTAAAACCGTCAAATCATAAACCGTTCAAGAATCGCTAAACTAGTCAGTAATCAGCCGGTCAGATCGGACTGGAACCCGGCCGGTTTAAAGGAAACGACGTTGTTTCCTTCCTTGAAAGGGAAAATGGGATAGCACGCGTTATCCCCCTTCAACTCCTTCCTTCAGCAAAGAGCAAACTGCCCTAGCCTCCACCAAAGAAAGCAAACCCTAGCCACCACCAATAGTGGTCGCCGTCTGTCGGAGGGAGAGACTGCTGCCGCCGTCCGTCGCACTCGAGAACTTCCGTCTTCGTGCTCGCGGGCCTCTCGCCGGATCCTCCGCGTCGTGTGCTCGCATCTCGCCTCTCTCCTCTTGCTCGGCTGCTCGCGCCTTCCTCCGCCAGTGAGTGCTCGAGCTGTGCGTGTTGCTGCTCCCCCACCGCTGCTCTTCTGCCGGCATCCGTCGCGCTCAACACCACCGTCTTCGTCTGGGCGTCGATCCCGAGTCTCCAACCCCTTTCCTCATTCACCAAGCGCAACTTCTTCCTCGAATTCGCCGGCTGCCGTCTTCTCTTCGTTTGCTCAGCCACGCTTTTGCCGCCGTTTGTCGTCGTGCTCGTCGCCTGGTCTCCGTCTCGGTCGCGCTGCTGCCCTTCTGCTCATACTGCTTAGATCGAAGGTAATGACTTCATTTCTTTTCATTCTTTGTTCTTCGTTCTTTGCTCAAATATCATCCAATGATTATTGAAAATTTGAATGTTGTGTGGTTAATTTTTTATTGAGTGATTATTTGGTTATTGATTAGCCCTGGTTCTGCTGTTTTTCCGTTCTGCTATTCTCCGTCAGTAGGTGGATTTCTTTGCTTTTCTATTTTTTCTGTTTCTGTCTGGTAAATTAGAGAAGGATATTGCATGTTGCGTTTCTCTTTGTTCACTGCTCGGAATTTTGTTGCTGAGAATTGTTCATGTCTAATGATGTGTCTTCTGATAATATCTAAGTCTGTTTCAGGTGGTTAATTATTATATGTTTTCTTTCTGTTAGTTTTTAGTCCCCTCCTCCTCAACCCTCCCGACCAGAAACCCCTTAACCTTTCAAATTTGTTATTTTTGTCCCTGCCTGTAGAAAGCTATTGTAGAAGAGATTCAGCTTGATTCCTTTGTAGTATTGATGGGTTCCTTTACCAGAAAGTTTTAACAGATTGTATTAGTAACTAATACCATTATTTAATGGAGTGATATATACTTGATCACTACTAAACTGGTCCAGCAAGGGGGATTCTTCTCATATCTTGACGGTGATTTTTCTATTATCATTATGGGGATTTTTGTGGCATGTATGATTCCCTTACTTGCAAGAAACTGTTACTGTCATATTCCCTTTCAATGCTGTTGCCAAGTCCTGAATGCTCAACATTAGTGGTTGCTGGGAGGAATGGGAATAAGTGTAGCTATTCAGAAGACTGGCTTGCAATAATGATTTGCTAAACTGTGTGACTTTTCTGTGTTTGTCTAGCTACATTGAGAGGCATTATGTTGTACTATAAATTTTTGGATTGGTTTCAACTTTCAAGTTTTCTCCAATAGGATTTACTTGAGTGAATTACATGATGCTACACATCCTGATGTCAATTTTAGCAGTATTTGATGGCTGTAAGTAGTCTAGGATTGTAAAGCACCACTTTGATATTAACTTTTATCTTAATCACTCCTGTTCGGGCTTCTATGTGTAGCAGAATATGATTATCTTATTTATTTATTTATCTTTTGATTACATGGTGTTATTTTGAACTTTTCAAGTTTAATTTGGAATTAAGAGAGCATTGTGTATTCCAGGATTTGTGTTAAGGCAATGTAGTGGGGAACAGTGGAGCTTTTTCTTAAATTTCGATTAGTAACAAATTGAATGACAAATTGATAATCATAAGGGTAAATACTTTTTCAGGTATCAATAGGCCTTGTGGGAATAATAGAAAATTATTTTTGTCCTATTTTTATTTTTAGTGTTTATTTATAATTTATTTATTATTTTATTATAAAACAGTTTTTCCGGTTGAACCACAATTAAATCGGTTGGACCAATAAACCAGTGAACCAATAGCTAAAGCGGTTTTATGACCAGTCCGGTTTTCAGAACCTTGTTCATAAGTATTGGAAAATGAAAATTATTTTCAAAATGTGCATATTTCGTTAACTCGCAATCGCAGTGTCAGGGAAGCGCCCCCACCGTTGCGAGCGAAACCAATAAAGAACGGAAGAAACCCAAAGCAACGCAAATCCCAGATTCCAACCTTCTTCTATGTTCCTGTCTCCAAGTTAGTTTCTTCATTCAACTCTCCTTCTCATGCTCAATTTTCTTCTTCAATGAACCTCCTTACCCGTTGAGAACAACAACTATTAAAGTTCTTTTAGGGTTTAAATTTTGTACGACAAAGGTATAATATCATGTAAATTGATTTTAAATTCTTTCATCGAGAAACTAGAACTTGTGAGCCCTAATTCGTGTTGTCTTCTTTTGTCTTACTGATATTTTATTTAATTCTACATCATTTGCGTGTTTCTGATTTCTTCTAGAGCTTCTGCATGTTACTCCACTTAAGGTTTATCTGTAGCATGTAATACATTTGTTGATCGCGCTAGCCTTTTTTTTTTTTAAATTCCTTTGTGATTTCTGTTTTGATTATATTTAAAAAAAAAAAGAAAACATTGTTGATTTGTTTTATTATTCAAAAAAAAAAAAAACAAATGCAGGAGGAAGAGGCAAAGTTTGCTAGAATAATAGGCTGATCAATTGAAGTGCTGCCTTTGAAGGGTTGAGTGAAGAAATTTGGTTGAAACATGCTTCAGATTCGGCTTAGTAAGGCTCCTGCCTCAGAAGGGTCGGCAGGGGTTAAGCCCCCACCTGTTGAGACTGTTACCGTCGCTTGCCCTGACCATCTGGTTCTTGCTGATCTACCTGTTGCAAAGGGCATTGGATCAGCTACTGCTGCTTCGCTTGTCAAGACGTTGGGCCGTAGATCACGCCGCCAGCTCGGTGAGCGGGTCCATTTCTGCGTTCGCTGTGATTTTCCAATTGCTATATATGGACGACTGGTAAACTACTGATGCACATGTTAGACTGCTTTTTCAATTGATGTTTTGGCTTGTTAGGATTCTTGGTCATGGTAGAGCCCAAGTTGTATGGTTTTAATTTATTTATTTTCATTCAAGTTTCCAGACTTAATTTAAATTTTGGTTACTTCTGAATATATATTCTTTGCCGTAACCTGGGTTGTCCCCTCAATAAACATTGTAATACATAGAAAAAGGAAAAAAGAAGTTTATGAGCAAGAGGCATTCCAGCTGAAAGTACAAAACTGGTTTTTGGAAAATAGTTTTCTAAAAGCTATTCCACTTATGTTTGGTGAATCAAACCAAAAATGCTTTTCAATAAGCACAAGTAATAATAATTGTATTTGGTAAAATAGCTTGTAAATTTTGAAAGACCATAATAGACATAAATATAAGAGTAAATTTGAATATTTATTAACATATGAGATTAAACTTTTTAATTTTGATATAGTATAAACACAAGCTAACTTTGAAAAACACCTCCTTAGGTGCTTTCAAAAGCATCTCTAACTTTTAAAAGCTACAAGTACAAGCACATGATCTTTTTTATACAAAATGAGGTGCTTGTGCTTTTCGAAAGCTTTACCAAATAAAGTCTTAGTGTAGTCACCATGAACTGAATATTGCATAGTTATTCTTACTTGAAATCTCATTGTTACTCTTGCCGAGTATCTCTGGGTACTTTATAAACTTGCAAGAGAGAGAAGGTCATTTGTTTGGCAAAGTTTTAGTGTGCATGAAAATTTTTAGACATGGTGTTTTGAGTGGCTCTTCACTTCCATTTAATCTACAGATAATTTTTAAATGAAGCCTTTATGGATATAGGAGGCTATTAGGAGCTGTATGTTCTTTAGTCTCTGTTCCTTCCCCCCCCCCCCCCCCCCCTTCATCGCATGCCCCTGGGCTGTTATATTCCTGATCCCATTACCTTTCCTAGAATGTAAATATTTAATTGCCGACTTTTTTAATTTATTACTATTATTATAGGCTAATATGTCTTCTGTTATAAGCCGCAATTTTATCCACTATATTTTCATCGCAATTTGTTGGCAAATCGAGAGAACCGCAATCCATTACCACTATTGATAAACTTGATTTTTCTGCTCTGTTTTGTTATATGCTTCCTTTTCATATGTTCATATAGCTAGCGTATTATTTACTGTGTGGCATTTCTGGATGTTATTTTATCTGTGACTTTGAATTCTAATTCAAAATTTGCTTGAAAATGACAATTTATTATAGCAGACTAGCAGTATTGAGGTGGACCTGTCTAATGATATGTCATTTCCTGTCTTGTTTTTAATTTAGTTACTCTTTCTTTTCCTTAGTGCCCACGAGTGAGATGTTGAACTTGTTAAATACCTTGATATTGGCTCACTGCAAACTAACAGGCTTATGGTCTTGCAGAGCCCTTGTGAGCATGCATTTTGTCTCGATTGTGCTAGAAGTGATTCAATGTGCTACCTGTAAGCATATTTCTTGTCTCTAAATCTAAATCATACAGTGAAAGCAATGCAAAACATACTTTTATCTGTTCAATTCATTCTCTATATTCTTCAGGACTTTACTTTGGAGTATAATGTTTGATATAGATATTGGTTTCAACATGACTAGGCTGTAATACATGTACTGTTTGTTTGTCAGGCATGAGATGCAATTTAAAGTTATATATATATATATATATATATATATATATATATATATATATATATATTTCAGAATTTTTTTGTTAAATATTGTGCATTTGTATTCACTACACAGTCCATTTGCTACATGGCTACATTCATACATGCCACCTCATTCACAGCAGATTTGTGAAGGTTGAGATTTTGATTTGTACATGTTTGAGTGGCTAACTGGACACAATTCAAGATCTGCCACTTTGAATAGGTGTGAATGATGTATATCCAAGCAGTACCAATATATGTATATATATTTGTCAATTTTGCATAATGTAGAAACTGGTATCTAAGTATGCATGTAAAAGAGGTATGTCCACCTTATTATTGGCCCAGAGGAATTTGCTTTTGCATCTCATAGCTTCCATGGATAGAATTTTCATTTATATATAGCAGCTGTTACTTATTCAAGAAATATATTTTTATCTTCCTTCAAACATAGGTGTGATGAACGAATCCAAAAGATTCAGACAATCAAAATGATGGAAGGAATCCTCATATGTGCAGCTCCTCATTGTCTCAAGTCTTTCTTGAAGAAGGCTGAATTTGAGTCTCATATCCAAGACAGCCACTCTAACCTCCTTCGACCAAATGCAGATAAAGAAGATGGAAATGAGTCCGAGGTACAGAGTGTTAGGCAATCTACGGCTTCAGATGCTCGAGGTCCACAAAGGCCAGTTTTCTCTCCTGGATCAAATTCGCAGCAGCATGATCCAGAAGACAAAACACGTCGACAGCCACCAAGAGATCAACCACCTTCAAGGGGAAATCTGCAGCCAAAGCCACCATTTTTTGGTCAACAAAATCACCCTTCTGACCCCATGCCAAGCTCTGGTTTAGGGATTCAACAGAGCTTCCATCAACAAAGTTTTGACATGCCACATCCCACCCAAGAACCTTCCCTGTTTGGTGACAGGCAGCAATCAATTGGTCCAGAGACCTCATTTCCTGAGTATCCACCAATGCATTCTGGTCCCAATATGCCTACAATGGTTGCTTCAAACCCAATGATGAACCCTCCTATGCCATTTGGTTATCCCCCTTACCCACAGGATCGTGCTCAACCGTTTTATGGTGCTCCCTATGATATACCTAGGCAGGATTCGGCATCTGATATGGGTGGAGACCAGAGTTCGTTACTGGGTTTCCCACAAGGGGTCCCAGGTGGCCCAAATTTCCCTGGAAATTATCCCCAGCCCTGGCATGCAGGAATTGGTGGTGTGCCTTTTGAACAAGGACCGGGTGGTATGGTTGTGGATCCAAGGGATGCCAAAGGCGTATTGGCACCACAGCCCATGAGCCTCCCACCGCCACCACCGCCTCCACCCCACATGTCACACATGAAGCAGAATTACTATCCTGGTGATGTTGGGCATGAAGGTCAGGGTTATGGATGGCAACATGATAGTCGTGATAGCTTTGGTGGCCAAGGCTAGTAAGTAGTCTAATTGTTTGGGCTTCTCAGGATGCTTTTGCAAGAATAGTTGTTCTTTATGAGTGATCTTTCGAGAACAATTAAGCTCTTTATTTGAGCTCATTTTGTGGTTAATGTCAATTTGAATGCTCTTCTCCTATTTTGTCAACCGAAGGTTATGAAAAGTTCGATTAATGGTAAAAAATATTAACGTAGTAAGTAAAGGACAAAATTAAACTCTTCTTAAAAACGTTAAGATGTTAAAACTAGAACAAAAAACAAAAATATTTTAAAAGCAAAATTTTAAGTCATTCCCAAATATTGGGAACGATATCAAAGTTTATAATCTTTTTCTCTTTTGCTTTATTTACTAGTAAAAGATACTTTTTATTCTTATGCTTTTACATTTTTAAAATTATTTTTAATGTTTAATTTGATTTAATGTTATTTTCAATAATTGAAATACATTTCAATTCAATCTAATTATCTTTTTGACAAGTAGTAATAATTAATTTCTTTTCTTTTTTTTTTTAATTTTATCATTCTTTCACTTTTCATCATTTCCAGCCCCAAATAGGTAACCTTCTCTATCCACAACTCTGCTTTTCCTTCCAAGACCACCATTATCATCTCCTCATCTCCTCCTTCGCCTCTTCGATCCTTTGCCACTGAATATCTCTTTCTCCATTTACCAATGCAGTGTTACTCTTGTCTTCCATTGCCGCTATGCTACTATTAGTGACAATGAGAAGAGAAAAGGGTATGATAGTGGTTAATAGGAATAAAATTGAAAAAGCAAATTTTGATTACCTTTTGACCCTAAAATTTTGATTACGAATTGAAATAAATGAATTTTATTTAGAACGTTGAATATAAAATTAAATCAAATTAATTGTTAGAGGTAATTTGTAAGAATTTAAAAAATGTTAAAGACAATAAATATAGTTTATTTTTTATTCATTTATTTTTATCAACATCTTAACATCTTCATTTACGAATGATGTAGATATACATGGTAAGGGAATAAAATCGTTGGAGACTTGAAGACAATATGATTGAATGTGCAACTAGGTATACAAGTGTCCCTCGTTTGGGCATTTTAACCTAAGGTGGTTATTCTCCAAATGAATCGAAGCTGCATTCCAGAAATAGGTCAAATTAGACCAACTTATAGTCAATATTCATGTATTCATTTGGGTTAGGTTGGCAACTACCACTACTTCTGAATCCATATAAATAAGGATTCTTAATGAGTGGTGTTTGTATTGTATGGTACATGAATTAAGAAAAATCAAACCTTTTTAAGAGACTAAAATACAGAGATAAAAAGACATTGAAAACAAATATAATTGCATTTGACATTGATATATAAGATATAGAGTTACTTTGATTTAGCTTTTGTAAACTGGAGTTGAGTTTAATTTGATTATACTATAATTATTTTGATTAAAACTAAGTTTGTTTTAACGTGATTTATGTTTAGATATTTTGATTCAAGAGTAATTATAATTGATAAAATATTATTTGGATAACAATGACCAAAATCACTTTTAGATGTAAAATGATCAAAATAGTAAAAATTAGATTAAATTTTTAATATTATTGTACTGGATATCTCCGGTATGGGTTGAGAGATGGATCGGGAATTTGCGGGTCGAGGCGGATGCCGGATTATTTGACTGGAGCAATGGGGGGTGGAACCTGCAAAGACACTCCGACGCTAAAGTCAGAATGAATATGAAAGATATAAGGTGTGTAGAGTGAATGACATACCTGAGGAGGCCTGGAGCTCCCCTTTATATAGGTGATGGTGATTATCTTATCTTATCTTATCTGGCTAAGATAAGTGATGTATTTGAATTTGATTGTTGGTTAGAAGGTCTAGTGGACCGGTTTCGGGCCTTTTGGAAGGGTGAGGTGATTTGGATCCGGGTAACCGAGTTCGGAAGCTATCCCAGGTGTGGGATCCGTGAGCCGGATCCGTAACAGTTGCCCCTACAGCGGGTGAGCGAGCGAGGTTGGTCTCTGTCGCTGGAGGATATGGTTTTGGCCGTTGGTGGCCGTGTTTGTGACTCTGGATGTTTGTGATTTTGGTTGAGTTATACTTTTTGGGCCGTTATGGCCATTTTTAACTCATTTTTCGATGACTCGGGTGTGAGTGTGTTTTGGCCATTTGGCCTTTCTGTTTTTAACCCGTTTGTATGCGTTTCTGAGCCGTCGTGACTTAAGATGTTTGGTAGACCATTTAGTTGTATGTTGTGGATATTCGTTTTTAATCCTCGAGGGTGATCGGTCCTTGATGTTGGCCGTTTTGTTCTTTTGTCATTACGACAGTATAGGAAGAAGTAAGGCAAGTGCTTTAAATGAAACTTTATTAGATTGGACCTCGTTAAAATCCTCCGATGTGGCGGAAAAGAGTACCCAAAAATAACACTTGTGAAAATAAAACAAAAAGAGATAAAGCAAAAGAATAAGTTAAAGAAGAACTTGGAGGTAGGGGATGAGCCTATGCATAATATCGTCGCAAGTTGGCGGCATTCCAGATTCTCGGGATCTCGGCGCCGTTGAGTCTTTTGAGCTTGTATGCCCCCTTTCCTATTGCTGCCTTGATTCTGTATGGGCCTTTTCAATTGGGGGTGAGTTTCCCTTCTCGGGGTATGAGTGCGCCAACATCGTAACAATTATTATTTAACAATTTTTATATTACAGAATTTTAAAGTATAATATATTATTATATAAAATATTATCTTATAATAATAATAATAATAATAATAATAAATTACACATAATATTAGACATATAAACACATAATTGATAATGTCTAATAATTATAAACTATAATAATAAAAGGCAAAAAATTTTATAAAATTAAATAAAAATAATAATAAGGTGCATAAAATACAAAAATATATTACAACGTATAAATATAAATATAACACTAATTTAATTGCAGAAGTATTAAATAAAGATGAAATAAAACGAAGATAGAGAAGCCACAAAGAGAAAGGTGAAATAAAATGAAGATGAAAGATGAAGAAGGTGAAAAAGGATATTTGAAAAATAAAATGAAAATGACTTTGTATGTAAAAAAGATGAGAAAAATGAATAAGGGTAATTGAGAAATAAAATGAAGATGATCGTGTATTATAAAAAAGAAAGAAAACGAAAAAAGATAATTGAGAGAATAAATTTTACAATTAACAAGTTTAATCACCCGTGCCATGCACGTGATAAAATTGAAATTATAATTTTAAATTATTTTGTTAAAATTAATTTAAATTATAATAATTTGATTAATAAAAATATACATGTTATGTATTATTTGTTTTTTCTTAAGCTAGTGTTAAATATATTAACTCTAAAATAGTTATTAATTAATTTTAGTAATCTACTTTCTTCAATAAATCAAACATATATACTCAATGTGACCATAAATAACTTAATAATATTTAGACCCACCAACAAAGTTTTATATGTTGTTTTACTGTCAAGTAAGAACATATCAAAATTAGCTCAAAATAAATAAGAAATTATTAGAGAATTCTAATGTATAAAATTCTCTAATAAACAATAAATAATCTAAATCTACTAAAAAACAACTCAACACTTTTCTTTGATGCCTGCAAAACATATACGTGAAATAATATTATATCAATCTTAGTATACATTTTTACAATTATCGACCGTATTTACTATACATGACTCATTCTTAAAAGTTATTCTATACACGTGTGCAGTCAGAAGATAAATTACTGGACTTTATTTTACTTTTCTAAATTATTATAATTATGCATTATTCATTAAATGCTAATTGTAATATTGTAATATAATTATAATAAATATATTTTTCTAAAATAAATTTAGAAGAGAGGATAGTACTTTCATTTTGGAGGAAAAATGAATTCATGAGAAATTGACACTTCACTTTTATTAGTTGATAATGTATTAAATATTGATTTTATATAATTATAATAAAAATATTTCTCTAAATTAGTATAATCATGCATTATTCGTCATATGTTAATTGTAATATAATTATAATAAATATATTTTTCTAAAATAAATTTAGAAAAGAAAATAGTGATTTTATTTTAGAGAAAAAATGAATTCATGAGGAATTAACACTTCAGTTTTATTAGTTGGAGAAAAAATCCAGTTTTAGTATATTTTGTCATTATTATACATTTTTCTCTAATCATATATCTACTGTTTTCTTTTTGTTTTAGCATTTTGAACTTAAGTTAAACTTCGATTATATGATAGAATTAATATGAGTATATTTTATTATTAAATAAACAAAGTTAATATAAAATAAAATTATACATAAAAAAAAGCAAAGAAAATAAAATTAAAATAGCAAAAGTAATAAAAAGATTATTTTTATAATTTTGTTTTGTCATTTTTATGTATAGAAGATTAGAAAATATTAAATTTTTAACTAAATTAATTTATATTTGTTGTATTTAATTTAAATAAGTAATAAATTATCTTATTTTAATTTATTCCTTAAATTTATATATAATAAAAATTAAATCAAATAATTAATATACATAATTTTAAATTGTGTGATACTTAAATATCTATTCAAATCAATTAGTTGATATAATTAATTTATCATAATGAATTGACTTTAATGAGTTAAACAAAATAAAGCAGAAGCATGCTACGTTGATTCTATCATTAAAGATAAAAATTCGATTTTTATATAATAGAATAGATAAAATAGATAATATAATAAACGGCGAGAAAGAAAAAGATAAAAATTTTAAACCCTAAGTTGTTTCATTTGGATATTGCAATGTGGGTATCACATTATTTTACTTATTCTACCCTGTGGACCCTTTTGTAACTTTATTTCAGTATTAATGAAATTTCACTACCTTTAAGTACTAAATTAGAATTCAAAATGAAACTGAAAAAAAAGTAAAGAGTATAAAATTATTGATTGAAAAATACTCTAAATAATAAAAAGCCAAATTAACTTTAATATTAAACTCATTAATACGATTTTAATTTTATATAATAGTTAGAAAATAGATTAGTAAAAGCAAATGGAAGAATGACTTTAATTAGTATTTGATAAAATATTCAATTAGAATAACTAAATAAATAAAATTATGATATTATTAAAAATAATACATTTTTATGGTAAAAAATTATATTTAAATAAAATATTTATAAAATATAAAATTTAGAGTAACATAGTTTCATGAACATTAATCAATTATGAAATAACATCAAATTATAATATAATTTATTTATGAAAAAATAATCAATAATTAATATTAATAAATATAAAAATCATCCAAACACTTTGATTAAAAGTATGAGTGGTTAATTATTATTCATTATTAATAATATTTTGTTCATAACAAAAAATGAAAATATAATTATTCAGATTTAGATTTTAAAAAAATAAACGTATAAGTAACAAATGATATATTTTATCATGTATATTATAAATTAATGAATTAAACTAACTGATATAATGAATTATAATTAATTAATTGGTATAAATTATAATAAATGATATGATATTTAAAAAGAAAATAAAATGAATAAAAAAATAAAAAGAAATAGAAGAATAGAAGACTATAATAAAATAAATTGAATGAATTTTTTTTTCTTTTTACAAATTTTATATTACATCCGCTTCAATAATAATAAATAAAAATACATTAACTTAATATCTAAGAAAAATGATGAGATAAAATCATAACACAATTCTAAAATAAAAGCTTAAATTAAACCATAATATCATTGTACAACACAAATTAAAAGTAATTTCACACTACAATATACCACACAAATAGGTAAATGACTTAAACTTAATTACGAATTTTTTATTTATTTATGCAAACATGATAACACCATGGTCTATAAATGCTTAATGGATAACATATCATATATTGCTCTGAATGATGAGCACGGAAGTTGAAGAGTGTGTGCTGATTTGTATCCATGATGGTTACCTTCTTGTGACGACACCTCATAGGAAGAAAAAGAATTGTTGTAAAAGCTACCCAATGAAAGAGTAATTGGTAAATGAATGATGTTTTCTTCTAACATATATGATTTTTTATAGTGATAAAATAAAAATAAAATGAATGAAATTTTGTATTTTTATATTAGAAATAGAATTTGATATTTATCCTAATAAAATTAAATAACTAATTAGTTATATTTAAATAAATAAAATAAGTTAAACAAAAATATTTTTAAGAATTAATCAAATCAATTAGTCAATACAAATAATTAGTATAATTAATTTTATTTGATTTATTGAATTCAAAAAATAAATTAAAAAATAATTGATTGAATTAATTAGTTGATATAATTAATTTATTATAATTGATTGGATTTAATGAATTAGAAAAAATAAATAGGAAAACATAGGAGACAATGTTTTTTTAACTAAATTAATATGTATTTATTGTATTTAATCATTATAAGTAATAAATCATCTATGTTATTATGTATTTTATAAATTAATGAATTAAAATAATTGATATAATAAATTACAATTATTTGATTGATATAAATTATAATAAATCGTGTGATATTTAAATACATAATCAAATCAATTAGTTGATATAATTAATTTGCTATAATAAATTGTATTCAATGAGTTATAAAAAATAAATTAAGAAACACGCTAAGAAGTATGTCACGCTCATCATAAAGTGCAGAAATTCAATTTTTATATAATAAAAATATACATTCTTATATATGTTATAAAAATATGATTTGATTCCATGAACTTGCTTATTTTTTTTTTTACTTGCCACCTATATTCAGCATGGAATTTTAATTTTTCTAAAATAAATTTAGAAGAGAGAATAGTACTTTCATTTTGGAGACAAAATAAATTCATAAAGAATTGACACCTCGCTTTCATTAGTTGATAATGCATTAAATATTAATTTTATATAATTATAATAAATATATTTTCCTAAATTAGTATAATCATACATTATTCATTAAATGTTAATTGTAATATAAATATAATAAAGATATTTTTGTAAAATAAGTCTAGAAGAGAGAATAGCGCTTTCATTTTAGAAGAAAAATGAATTTATAAAAAATTGACACCTCACTTCAATTAATTAGAGAAAAATACAATTTTAGTATATTAAGTAGAAGTATATTATTATTATTATTATTATTATTATTATTATTATTATTATATTTTCGATTGATAATTGATAAGTAGTTTAATAATATATTAAATATGAATTTTATATAATTATGTATTATTCATTAAATGTATTCATTTTGGAGGGAAAATGAATTCATGAGAAATTCACACCTCACTCATTAGTTGAAAAAAAATCCAATTTTAATATATTAAGTAGATTATATAAATAGAAATACTTGCTAAATATATATAAATAAAAGAGGAGATATATAATTATATATAATATAATTGCTATATATGTAACAGATATAAATTGTTATAATTATAGAGACTTACTATAATTATATTAAATTTAATTATGAATGTAAATAAATAAAAGTGATAATAATTAATATTATTTTTTTTACATTTAATATTTACCGTAAATATAAAAAATATTGAAAAAAAAGTAGATACTGACTTTATTTTATTTTATTTTACGTCATGGATTTCTTTACTAAAATTAATGGAGAAAAAAAAATCTTTATGATTATATATCAATCTCAATCACAATAAATAAGATGAATCGGTTGAGCAATTAATAAATTTATCAAAAAATCCATCCTTTATTTTCATTAAATATTTATATTAATTCAATTAGATGAGTGTTTTAATAAAAGAAAAGATTATTATTATTATTATTATTATTATTATTATTGAATAATAACGATAATTATCGTTATTAATATTAAATTGGTTATATATATATATATATATTGTTGCTTCTACAATCGTACAATAATATTTTCTTTTATTTGTTAATTAATTAAACTTGGTTATTTATATTAAATATATTTAATGATTACTAAAAATTAATCATATAATTATCATTATTATTAATAACCAATTATTAATAATCAATTTATATTTCTCTAAAATATAATTTTCTATCTTATTATTATTATTATTATTATTATTATTATTATTATTATTATTATTATTATTATTATTATTATATAGGTCACCATTAAAATAATAACTTGTCACTAATAAAATTTCAGGATAATGAATAAAAAATAGAATTATATTAATATAATTAAAATCAATATAATTAAAATAGTTAAAAATATTTTTGATTGATAATTAGGTTAATAATGCATTAATTATTGATTTTATATAATTATAATAGAGATATTTTTCTAAATTAATATAATTATGAATTATTCATTAAATGCTAAGTATAATATTGTTATATAATTATAAAGATAATTTTCTGAAATAAATTTAAAAGAGATTAGTATAATTATAATAAAGAGATTATCTTAAATTAGTATAATTATGTATCATTCATTACATACTAATTATAATATAATTATATCAATTAAAGATAATTTTTAAAAATAAATTTAAAAGAGAGAAATAGTGCAATCATTTTGGAAGAAAAATGGGTTCACGAGAAAGTGACACCTCACTTTCATTAGTTGGAGAAAAACACAATTTTAGTATATTAAATAGAAGTAGATTGGTATAAATTATGATAGATTACATAACATTTGAAAAGAAAATAAAATGAATAAGAAGAAAATAAAAATAAATAGAATAGATAGAAGATTATAATAAAATAAATTAAATGTGAGAGTTTTTTTGGTACATTTCATATCACATTCGTTTCAATAATAATAATAATAAATAAAAATACGTCAACTTGATATCTAAGAAAAAATGATGAGATAAAATCATAATACAGTTCTAAAGTAAAAGCTTAAATTAGAACATAATATCATTACATAACACATATTAAAAGTAATTTCACACTACAATATATCACAAACAGGTAAATGACTTAAATTTAAATACAAAACAGTTTTTATTTATACATACATGATAACACCATGGTCTATAAATACTTCATAGATAACATATCTTATAGAGCTCCGAATGATAAGCACGAAAGTTGGAGAGTGTGGTAGTTTGTATCCACGATAGTTGTCTTCTTGCAACGATGCCTCATAGGAAGAAAAAGAATTGTTGTAAAAGCTATCAAATGAAAGAATAATTGATAAATGAATGATATTTTCTTCTAGCATACATGGTCTTTTATAGTGGTAAAATAAAAATGGAAGGAATCAAATTTTATATTTTTATATTAGGAATAGAATTTGATAGTTATCCTAATAAAATTATTATTATTATCAATATAAATGGGTTAACAACTTGCCACTAATAAAATCATTGGATAATGAATAAGAATTAGAAGGATATGAATATAATTAAAATGAATATAATTAAAATATTTAAAAATATTTTTGATTGATAATTAGTTTAATGATGCATTAAATATTGATTTTATATAATTATAATAAAGATATTTTCTTAAATTAGTATAATTATGTATTATTCATTAAAATAATAAAAAATATTTCTAATTAATAATTGATAAGTAGTTTAATAATAAATTAAATATTAATTTTATATAATTAAAATAAAGATATTTTCCTAAATTAGTATAATTATGCATTATTCATTAAATGCATTCATTTTGGAGGGAAAATGGGTTCACGAGAAAGTGACACCTCACTTTCATTAGTCGGGAAAAAAACCCAGTTTCAGTGAAGACAACTCGATGAGGTATTTCATGGATGTGATGTATTGTAAATGATTGTGGCAAAAGACAATTGAACTGGAACATTAGACGATAAGAATAACTTAGAGTAACAACAAATAAAAAATTATTAAAAGAATAATATAATAGAATGAGTATATGAAAAATATTATAAAAAATTATAAATTGTACCTTAAAAGGATCAACTTCAATAAAAAACGAAGAATACATTCTTATTCTATGAAATAGTAAAAAAGAAAAAACACTAAATATAAAATTATGAATTGACTCTCAAATTTAGATTCATGTACCACAGGAAAACACTATATATAGACTTTAGTAAAACAAAAATAAATATGTAAATTACCTATTATTAAGGTAATTTTTTAATAATGCATTAAATATTGATTTGATACAATTATAATGAATATATGTTCCTAAATTAGTATAATTGTATATTAATTTCATCATATCACGGGTAACAAAGATTTTTTATTATTAGTATTACTATTACTGATATTATTATTATCATTAAAATGAATAAAAGTATTTTTAATTGATAATTGATAAGTAGTTTAATAGTGCATTAAATTTTGATTTGATACAATTATAATGAAGATATGTTTCTAAATTAGTATAATTATATATTATTCATTAAATATTAATTACAATATAATTATATTAAAGATATTTTTTATAAAATAATTTAGAAAAATTATTTGATATACGTGAATCGAGTAACAAAGATTTTTTATTATTATTATTACTATTATTGATATTATTATTATCATTAAAATTATTAAAAGTATTTTTAATTGATAATTGATAAATAGTTTAATAGTGCATTAAATATTGATTTGATATAATTATAATGAAGATATGTTGCTAAATTAGTATAATTATATATTATTCATTTAATTTTAATTATAATATAATTACAATAAAATAATTTAGAATAGAAAAAATTTTTTATTCGTTTTGGAGGGAAAACGGAGACATGAGAGATCGACACGTCATCTTTAGTAGCTGAGGGAAAACCCAATTTTAGTATATTAAGTAGATTCTCAACGGTAAGAATTAAAAGCAAAAGTTACAAAATAATCATCCTAACAAGTTTGGTACATCATTCACGGCTTTTAAACACATACATTTTTGAACGCTAAACCAAAAACATATACATAGTGATCATCCTTGCATCAGGTTTCGATGTTAATGCATAATGTTTTAAGAAGAAAAGATATTATATTTCCTAAAAAAGATAAACAAACTTATCAATGCTTCTATTGTTTATTTTTTTCTTTTATTTCCTTAAAAATAGTATATTTCTTGACCGAAGCTTTGACAATTAGTTAAATGGACACAAGAAAAAAAAAATAAAGAAGTGGGAACACCTAAAATAATTACTAAAGTAAAAGCGATGATAATAAAATGAGTAGAAATGGATTTTAGCACTACTTGACTCTATCTTGTCCTACCCTATACTATTTAGACTTTGCTCCATTTTTATTTACAAGTATTGAAAATTCATTCTTTTATTCTATCTATCGGATACCTATTCAAACCCCTATTCAAATATAACTTTTTAGCTTGGAATAACAAATCTAATCTATAACATCAAATTTTCAAGGTTTATAATTTAATAATCTTATAGGTATTATTAAAACATAAATTGAAACCAAACAACAGTCATGTGAACAAAATATATGTATTCTAAAATATTTGGGTAAAATTTTTTGTCCCCTACATTTGGGTTAGGTATTATTTTTGTCTCAATATTTGAGTCGTTCTATTTACGTTTCTAACTTATTTTTGCCCTATTTTGATTATTGGTACAAGAAAATTACACTCACACTGTAATTCCGCACAATTAACCAGCAAGTGCACTGGGTCGTCCAAGTAATACATTACGTGAATAAGGGTCAAATCCCACGGAGATTGTTGGCTTAAAGCAAGCTATGGTTATCTTATTATTCTTAGTCAGGATACTAATAGGATTCTTTTAGCTTTAATTGTAAAAAGTGAAAGTGCATAAAATAAGTAATTGTTATGCAGTAATGGAGAATATATTGGGGTTTTGGAGATGCTTTGTCTTCTGAATCCCTGTAACATAATGCTTTCTCACTTTCAAACATGCAAGGCTCCTTTCATGTCAAGCTGTATGTAGGGCGTCACCGTTGTCAATGGCTACTTCCCATCCTCTCAATGAAAATGGTCCAAATGCTCTGTCACAGCACGACTAATCATCTGTTGGTTCTCGATCATGTCGGAATAGGATCCATTGATCTTTTTGTGTCTATCACTATGCCCAACACTCGCGAGTTTGAATCTCGTCACAGTCATCCAATCCTTGAATACTACTTGGAATACCATAGACAAGGTTTAGACCTTCCGGATTCTCAAGGATGCTGCCAATGGATTCTAGCTTATACCACGAAGATTCTGATTAAGGAATCTAAGAGATACTCATTCAGTCTAATGTAGAACGGAGGTGGTTGTCAGGCACACGTTCATGGGTTGAGAATGGTGATGAGTGTCACGGATCATCACCTTCTTCATATTGAAGCGCGAATGAACATCTTAGATAGGAACAAGCGTGTTTGAATAGAAAATAGAAATAGTTGCATTAATTCATCGAGACGCTGCAGAGCTCCTCACCCCCAACAATAGAGTTTAGAGACTCATGCCGTCACAAAGTATAAAGTTCAGATCTAAAATTGTCATGAGATACAAAATAAGTCTCTAAACGTTGTTTAAATACTAAACTGTAACCTAGGTTTACAGAAAATGAGTAAACTAAGATAGATAGTGCAGAAATCCACTTCTGGGGCCCACTTGGTGTGTGCTGGGGCTGAGACTTGAGCTTCTCACGTGCCTGGGCTGTTTCTGGAGTTAAACGCCAGGTTGTAACCTGTTTCTGGCGTTTAACTCCAGTTTGTAACCTGTTTCTGGCGCTGAACGCCAGAATGCAACACAGAACTGGCGTTAAACGCCAGTTTACATCGTTTATCTTTGTGCAAAGTATGGACTATTATATATTGCTGGAAAGCCCTAGATTTCTACTTTCTAACCCAATTGAGAGCGCGCCTAATGGACTCCTGTAGCTCGAAAAAATCCATTCCGAGTGGAGGGAGGTCAGAATCTAACAGCATCAGCAGTCCTTTTTCAGCCTGAATCAGATTTTTGCTCAGCTCCCTCAATTTCAGCCAGAAAATACCTGAAATCATAGAAAAACACACAAACTCATATTAAAGTCTAGAAATATGAATTTTGCCTAAAAACTAATAAAAATATACTAAAAACTAATTAAAACATACTAAAATCTATATGAAATTACCCCCAAAAAGCGTATAAAATATCCGCTCATCACAACACCAAACTTAAACTGTTGCTTGTCCCCAAGCAACTAGATAAATAAAATAGGACAAAAAAGAAATTAAGAAGCAATAATATCTCAGAGTTTCAAATGAAGCTCAGATTCTAATTAGATGAGTGGGGCTAGTAGCTTTTTGCTTCCAAACAGTTTTGGCATCTCACTTTATCCTTTGAAATTCAGAATGATTGGCATCCATAGGAACTCAGAATTTAGATAGCATTATTAATTCTCCTAGTTTAGTATGTTGATTCTTGAACACAGCTACTTTATGAGTCTTGGCCGTGGCCCTAAGCACTTTGTTTTCTAGTATTACCACCGGATACATAAATGCCACAGACACATAACTGGGTGAACCTTTTCAGATTGTGACTTAACTTTGTCAAAGTCCCCAATTAGAGGTGTCCAGAGTTCTTAAGCACACTCTTTTGCCTTGGATCACGACTTTAACCACTCAGTCTCAAGTTTTTCACTTAGACCTACATGCCACAAGCACATGGTTAGGGACAGCTTGATTTAGCCGCTTAGGCTTGGATTTACTTCCTTGGGCCCTCCTATCCATTGATGCTCAAAGCCTTGGATCCTTTTCACCCTTGTCTTTTGGTTTAAAGGGCTATTGGCTTTTTCTACCTTTTTTGCTTTTTTTTGCCGCTTTTTCTTGCTTCAAGAATCAATTTCATGATTTTTCAGATCAGCAATAATATTTCTCTTGTTCATCATTCTTTCAGGAGCCAACAATTTTAACATTCATAAAATTCAATATAAAAAATATGTACTGTTCAAGCATTCATTCAAAAGACAAAAAGTATTGCCACCACATATAGATAATTAGAATTTTCCTTATTAAGAACTCAAAAAATATTGCTTCTTTATTCTAAAAATCTACTATTTTATTCATGTTTGATGATGATGAGAAAAATAAATTATAAGTTAATTGGAAATAAAATTAAAATAGATATACTAATTACTACTACTCATATATAACTTCTAAGGTAAATTCCTATAAGAACAACTATCACAGGGTTAAGACTAAGATTAGGACTCAACAACCTTTATTTTGGAAAGTGGATGTTCCTCTAGTCTGTGGGGTGCTTGGTCCTTCAAGAGATAGTTTTTGACGCTTTAGTTCCTTCAAGTTACGCCTTTGCTCTTCTTGTTCCCCAAGCAGTTTGCAAAGCATGCTATTTTGATTATTCTGTTCTTCCTTTATTTGGTCCATAGCTTCTTGCAACTTGGTAACAGATGCTTCAAGATGCTCCCAGTATTCAATTTGAGGGATCTCCGGGAGGAATTCATGTGCTCTCCTCTTGATGGGGTCGTCCTGCACTTGTTGTCTTTCCATTGATATTTTGGTGATTGGTTGCTTAACTAAGATATACTCATTTACTCCCATCTTCACCCCAGCATCTTTACATATCATAGAGATTAAGCTTGGATAAGCCAATTTGGCATCTTTGGAGTTCTTGTTTACAATTATGTAAAGTTCACACAAAATCAACTGATGAACTTCCACTTCTCTTCCCAACATAATGCAATGAATCATTACTGCTCTTTTAATGGCGACTTCAGAGCGGTTGCTAGTGGGTAGTATAGAACGCCCAATGAAGTCCAGCCAGCCTCTAGCGACTGGTTTGAGATCTTCTCTCTTGAGTTGATTTGGGATGCCCTTTGTGCTGGTCGTCCACTTGGTTCCAGGGAGGCATATGTCCTCTAGAATCTTGTCCAAACCCTTATTTGTTCTCATTATTCTCCTATTAAAGGAGTCTGGGTCATCTTTCAGCTGAGGTAGCTTAAAGATCTCCCTGATTTTGTCAGGGTGGATGTGAACAATCTTTCCTCTGACCAAGGTCCGATAATCATAGAGGGAAGTTCCAGATATTCTCTGCCTGTCTGTTTGCCACATATTAGCATAGAATTCCTGAACCATGTTTCTTTCCACCTTTGTTTCAGGATTAACTAGAACTTTCCAGTTTCTGTTTCGAATTTGCTCTTGGATCTCCGGATATTCATCTTCTTTCAGATCGAATTTGACTTCCGGGATCACTGATCTTAGACCCATTATTTTGTAGTAATGGTCTGAATGTTCTTTGGTTAAGAACTTTCCTTGATTCCAAAGTGGTTTTAGAATATTCTCTTTCTTGCCTCTTGGAGTGGTTTGCTTTTCCTTAGGAGCCATGATCTTAGTGGGTATGGCTTAGTGATCACGGATAAACACACCAAACTTAGAGGTTTGCTTGTCCTCAAGCAAAGGAAAGGAAAGGAGAGGGATAGAAGGAGAGCTAATTTTCAAATTGTGGAGGAGAGAAGAGAGGCTGAACGTGGATTTAAAGGGTAGGGGGTGGGTTTTCGAAAATTTTGAAAAAGATAAGATAGAAGATATGATTTGTAAAAGATAAGTTTGATAGGAAAAAGATGTAATTTAAAATTTAAAAGTTATGAAAGATATTTGAAAAAGATAAAAGTTATGAAAGATATTTTAAAAATATATTTAAAAGTTATAAAAAAAAAAGCTGAGTTGAAAACGAATTCACCTCCTCTCCACAATCCTGCTGTTAAATGCCTAAACGCTGCATGTTTTGGGCGTTTAACGCCCATCTGTAGCTTCTCCTGGGTGTTTAACGCCCAGCTGTTGCTTCTGGCTGGCGTTAAACGCCAGGAATTCCTTTGTCACTGGGCGTTTTTCTGAACGCCCAGGACGCTGTAAATCTGGCGTTCAACACCCAGAAAGTGCTTCTTTCTGGCGTTTAACGCCCAGAAGATGCTTCTTTCTGGCGTTTAATGACTAGATGGCTATCTTTACTGGTGTTGAATGCCCAGTAGATGCTTCTTTTGGGCGTTCAACGCCCAAAACAGCTCTTACTGGCTTTTTCGCACCAGTGAGCTTTCTTTTTGCTGTTTTATCCTCTGAATCCTTCTGTACCTCTGTGAGCTCGAGCAATTGCTATTTTACCTTGAAGATAATTGACATAAATCTGTAAAAATTAATTAATTAATAATTAAGCCTTGTTAATGGCTGGGTTGCCTCCCAGCAAGCGCTTCTTTATTGTCTTTAGCTGGACTATTACGGAGCTTTAATCAAGTCTCAGTTTTGAGCATTCTTGCTCAAAATTGCTTTCAAGATAATGTTTGACTCTCTGTCCATTAACAATGAACTTTTTGTTAGAATCATTATCCTGAAGCTCCACGTATCCATATGGTGACACACCTGTAATCACATATGGACCTCTCCACCGGGATTTCAATTTCCCGGGGAATAATCTGAGCCTAGAATTAAATAGCAGAACTTTCTACCCTGGCTCAAAGACTCTGGATGACAGTTTCTTATCATGCCATCTTTTTGCTTTTTCTTTGTAAATTTTTGCATTTTCAAAATTATTGAGTCTGAATTCCTCTAGCTAATTTGGCATCAAGGTTTAGGAATCTGGTTGCCTAGTATGCCTTATGTTTCAGTTCTACTGGTAAGTAACAAGCTTTTTCATACACAAGATGGTATGGAGAGGTCCCTATAGGGGTCTTGAATGTTGTTCTGTATGCCCATAGAGCATCATCCAAGCTTCTTGCCCAATCCCTTCTACGGTTAATCACAGTCCGTTCCAGGATTCTTTTAAGTTCTCTATTAGAGACTTCAGCTTGCCCATTTGTCTGTAGATGATATGGAGTGGCCACCCTGTGGCTAACTTCATATCGAACCAAAGTAGAGTAAAGCTGTTTATTGCAGAAATGAGTGCCCCATCACTGATTAGTACTCTAGGGATACCAAATCTGCTGAAGATGTGTTTCTGGAGGAATTTCAGCACTGTCTTAGTATCATTAGTGGGTGTTGCAATAGCTTCCACCCATTTGGATACATAATCCACTGCCACCAGAATATAAGTGTTTGAGTATGATGGTGGGAAAGGCCCCATGAAGTCAATACCCCATACATCAAACAACTCAATCTCCAAGATCTCTTATTGAGGCATGGCATAACTGTGAGGCAGATTGCCAGATCTTTGGCAACTATCACGATTAAGTACAAACACTCGGGAGTCTTTATAAAGAGTAGGCCAGTAGAAGCCACATTGGAGGACTCTTGTGGCTGTTCGCTCACTTCCAAAATGTTCTCCATACTGTGATCCATGGTAGTGCCAGAGGATCTTCTGTGCTTCTTCCTTAGGCACACATCTACGGATTACTCTGTCTGCATATCTCTTGAAGAGATATGGTTCATCCCAAAGATAATACTTTGCATTCGTGATCAATTTCTTTGATTGCTACCTACTGTACTCTTTGGGTATGAATCTCACTGCCTTGTAGTTTGCAATGTCTGCGAACCATGCCACTTCCTGGATGACAAAGAGGTGCTCATCCAGAAAGTTTTCAGAGATCTCAGTAAGAGGGAGGGACGCCCATTCTACTGGTTCTATTCGGGACAGGTGATCTGCTACTTGGTTCTCTGTCCCTTTTCTGTCTCTTATTTCTATATCAAACTCCTGCAGAAGCAACACCCATCTGATGAGTCTGGGTTTTGAATCCTTCTTTGTGAGTAGATATTTAAGAGCAACATGGTCAATGTACACAATCACTTTTGATCCTACTAAATAAGATTTGAACTTGTCAATGGCGTAAACCACTGCAAGTAACTCTTTTTCTGTGGTTGTGTAGTTCTTTTGTGCGTCATTTAAAACACGGCTGGCATAGTAAATGACGTGCAGAAGCTTGTCATGCCTTTGTCCCAATACTGCACCAATGGCATGGTCACTGGCATCACACATCAGTTCAAATGGTAATGTCCAGTCTGGTGCAGAGATGACTCGTGCTGTGACCAGCTTAGCTTTTAGAGTCTCAAACGCCTGCAGACACTCCTTATCAAAGATAAATGGCGTGTCAGCAGCTAGCAGATTACTCAGAAGTTTGGTGATTTTTGAAAATCTTTTATAAACCTCCTATAGAATCCTGCATGCCCCAGAAAGCTTCTGATTGCCTTAACATTGGCAGGTGGTGGTAATTTTTCAATTACCTCTACCTTAGCTTGATCTACCTCTATTCCCTTGTTCGAAATTTTGTGCCCAAGGACAATTCCTTCATTCACCATAAAGTGACATTTTTTCCAGTTTAAAACCAGGTTAGTCTCTTGGCACCGTTTTAGAACAAGTGCTAGATGGTCAAGACAGGAGCTGAATGAGTCTCAAAATACTGAAAAGTCATCCATGAAGACTTCCAGAAATTTCTCCACCATATCAGAGAAAATAGAGAGCATGCACCTTTGAAAGGTTGCAGGTGCATTGCACAGACCAAATGGCATCCTTCTGTATGCAAATACTCCGGATGGACATGTGAATGTTGTTTTCTCTTGATCATAGGGATCTACTGCAATTTGATTATAACCTGAATATCCATCCAAGAAGCAGTAGTATTCATGACCTGCTAGTCTTTCTAGCATTTGGTCTATGAATGGTAAAGGAAAATGATCCTTTCTGGTAGCTGTATTGAGCCTTCTGTAATCAATACACATATGCCACCCTGTAACTGTTCTTGTAGGAACCAGTTCATTTTTTTTCATTATGAACCACTATCATACTACCCTTCTTAGGGACGACTTGGACAGGACTTACCTAGGGGCTATCAGAAATGGGATAAATAATCCCAGCCTCTAGTAATTTAGTGACCTCCTTCTGCACCACCTCCTTCATGGCTAGATTCAGTCGCGTCTGTGGTTGAACCACTGGCTTAGCGTCACCCTTCAATAGGATCTTGTGCATGCATCTGGTTGGGCTAATGCCCTTAAGATCACTGATGGACCACCCAAAAGCAGTCTTGTGTGTCCTTAGCACTTGAATTAGTGCTTCCTCTTCCTGTGGCTCTAAGGTAGAGCTTATGATTACAAGAAAGGTATCACCTTCTCCCAAAAATGAATATTTCAGGGATGGTGGTAATGGTTTGAGCTCGGACTTGGGAGGTTTCTCCTCTTCCTGAGGTATTTTTAGAGGCTCTATTATTTTCTCTGGTTCCTCCAGATCAGGCTGAGCATCTTTAAAGATATCCTCTAGCTCTGATTCGAGACTCTCAGTCATATTGACCTCTTTTACCAGAGGGTCAATAATATCAATGCTCATGTAATTATTTGGGGTATCTGGATACTGCATAGCTTTGACAACATTCAACTTAAACTCATCCTCATTGACTCTCAGGGTCACTTCCCCTTTTTGGACGTCAATGAGGGTTTGTCCAGTTGCTAGGAAAGATCTTCCTAGAATGAGAGTTGCACTCTTGTGCTCCTCCATTTCCAGCACCACAAAGTCAGTGGGAAAGGCAAATGGCCCAACCTTGACAATCATGTCTTCAATCACGCCTGATGGGTATTTAATGGAGCCATCAGCAAGTTGGAGACATATCCGGGTTGGTTTGACTTCTTCAGTCAAACCAAACTTTCTGATAGTAGATGCAGGTATTAGGTTGATACTTGCCCCAAGATCACATAAAGCTTGCTTGGTACAAGTACCCTCTAATGTGCATGGTATCGTAAGCTTCCGTGATCTTTAAGCTTCTCAGGTAAGCTTTTCAGAATGACTGCACTGCATTCTTCAGTGTGGTAAACTTTTTTAGTTTCCCTCCAATCCTTCTTATGACTTAAGATCTCTTTCATGAACTTAGCATAAGAGGGTATCTGCTCAAGTGCCTCTGCAAACGGAATCTTTATTTCAAGAGTCCTGAGATAGTCTGCAAAGCGGGCAAATTGCTTATCCTATTCTGCTTGACGGAGTTTTTGAGGATAAGGCATTTTGGCTTTGTATTCCTCAACCTTAGTTGCTGTAGGTTTATTGCCTACAGATGTGGGTTGAGAAGCCTTTTTAGAGGGGTTGCTATCAGTACTTGTATGTGTCTGATCCCTTACTGGCATTTGAATGCCAGGGGTGGAAGCTGGAGTGGCGTTAGATGTCAACTCCTTACCTGTTTCTGGCGTCGAAACGCCAGAACTGTGCTTCCTTTGGGCGTTCAACACCAATTCCTTGCCTGTTTCTGGCGTTGAACGCCAGGACTGAGCATGGGTTAGGCGTTCAACGCCAGCTCTCCACCCCTTTTCTGGCATTTGAGCGCCAGAATTATTCCTCTCTGGGCTCTGACTGTCCTCAGAGGGATGTTGGGTAGCAGTTTGTTCATTTCTTGGCTTCCTGCTGCCTTGAAGTGAGGTATTTAATATTTTCCATCTTCTTAATTGAACTGCTTGGCACTCTTCTGTTATTTGTTTTGACAATTGCTGTTCTGTTTGCTTCAACTGCACTTCCATATTCATATTAGCCATTCTTGTTTCTTGTAATATCTCCTTGAATTCGGCTAGCTATTTTGTTAGAAAATCTAACTGCTAATTGAATTCCGTAACTTGTTCTGCCGGACTGAGTTCAGCAGTTACTGTTTTAGCTTCTCCTTTCATGGAGGGTTCATTGCTTAGGTACATATGCTGATTTCTGGCAACTGTATCAATGAGCTCTTGAGCTTCTTCAATTATCTTTCTCATATGTATAGATCCACCAGCTGAATGGTCTAGAGAAATCTGAGCTCTCTCTGTAAGCCCATAATAGAAGATGTCTAACTGCACCCACTCTGAAAACATTTCAGAGGGGCATTTTCTTAGCATCTTTCTGTATCTCTCCCAGGCATCATAAAGGGATTCATTATCTCCGTTTTTGAAGCCTTAGATGCTCAGCCTTAGCTGCGTCATCCGTTTTGGAGGAAAATAGTGATTCAGGAATTTTTCTGACAGCTGCTTCCATGTCTTTATGCTATCCTTAGGTTGGTTATTTAACCACCTCTTAGCTTGGTCCTTTACAGCAAATGAAAACAGTAACAATCTGTAGACATCCTGATCTACTTCCTTATCATGTACTGTGTCAGCAATTTGTAAAAACTGTGCCAGAAATTCTGTAGGTTCTTCCTGTGGAAGACCGGAATACTGGCAACTTTGCTGCACCATGATAATGAGCTGAGGATTCAACTCAAAACTACTGACTCCGATGGAGGGTATACAGATACTACTCTCATATGAAGCAGTAGTGGGGTTAGCATATGACCCCAGAGTCCTTCTGGACTGTTCATTTCCACTTAGTTCCATAATGGAGAAAGGGAGATGATGTGGATTTATTTTATTATATAAGAAAAATAATTTTCAAAATAACAAAATAAAATAAAATAAAAACTAAAATAAAAAATAATAAAAAAATTGAAATTATTTTTTTTGAAAAATTTCGAAAAAGTGAGGAGAGAGAAAGTGGTTAGGATATTTTTGAAAAAGATGTGATTTGATTTTTTTTAAGGATATGATTAAAAAAATTTGGAAATTGAAATCTAAATTTTTAAAAATTTTTTTGAAATATTTGCTTAAAATTAGTTAGAAAGGATAATTTTTTTTATTTTTGAATTTTATGGTGAAAGAGAAAAACACACAAAAGACACAAGACTTAAAATTTTTAGATCTAATGTTCTTTGCTTTCGAAAATTTTGGAGGGAAAACACCAAGGAACACCAAACTTAAAAATTTTAAGATCAAAATACAAAAAAGACTCAAGAACACTTTGAAGACTCACAAGAACACCAAAAACAAAAGAAAGAACACCAAACTTAAAATTTTTAGAAAACCACAATAAATTTTCGAAAACTAAAGAAAAATTAACAAGAGAACACCAAACTTAAAGTTTGGCACAAGATTTAATCAAAGAAAAATTATTTTTGAAGAAAAAGTTTTTAAAGGGATAATAAAAGATGCAATTCTAGTGACTCTAAACCAAAAAGACAAATTTTTCCTAATCTAAGCAACAAGATTCACCGTCAGTTGTTCAAACTCAAACAATCCCCGGCAACGGTGCCAAAAACTTGGTGCACAAAAATTACACTCACACTATGTAATTCCGCACAATTAACCAGCAAGTGCACTGGGTCGTCCAAGTAATACCTTACGTGAGTAAGGGTCGAATCCCACGGAGATTGTTGGCTTGAAGTAAGCTATGGTTATCTTATTATTCTTAGTCAGGATACCAATAGGATTCTTTTAGCTTTAATTGTAAAAAGTGAAAGTGCATAAAATAAGTAATTATTACGCAGTAATGGAGAATATGTTGGGGTTTTGGAGATGCTTTGTCTTCTGAATCCCTGTAACAGAATGCTTTCTCACTTTCAAACATGCAAGGCTCCTTCCATGGCAAGCTGTATGTAGGGCGTCACCGTTGTTAATGGCTACTTTTCATCCTCTCAGTGAAAATGGTCCAAATGCTCTGTCATAGCACGACTAATCATCTGTTGGTTCTTGATCATGTCAGAATAGGATCCATTGATCCTTTTGCGTCTGTCACTACGCCCAACACTCGCGAGTTTGAAGCTCGTTACAGTCATCCAATCATTGAATCCTACTCGGAATACCACAGACAAGGTTTAGACCTTTTGGATTCTCAAGGATGCTGCCAATGAATTCTAACTTATACCACGAAGATTCTGATTAAGGAATCTAAGAGATACTCATTCAGTCAAATGTAGAACAGAGGTGGTTGTCAAGCACACGTTCATGGGTTGAGAATGGTGATGAGTGTCACGGATCATCACCTTCTTCATATTGAAGCGCGAATGAACATCTTAGATAGGAACAAGCGTGTTTGAATAGAAAATAGAAATAGTTGCATTAATTCATTGAGACGTTGCAGAGCTCCTCACCCCCAACAATGGAGTTTAGAGACTAATGCCGTCACAAAGTATAAAGTTCAGATCTAAAATTGTCATGAGATACAAAATAAGTCTCTAAAAGTTGTTTAAATACAAAACTAGTAACCTAGGTTTACAGAAAATTAGTAAACCAAGATAGATAGTGCATAAATCCACTTCTGGGGCCCACTTGGTGTGTGCTGGGGCTGAAACTTGAGCTTCTCATGTGCCTGGGCTATTTTTGGAGTTAAACGCCAGGTTGTAACCTATTTCTGGCGTTTAACTCCAACTTGCAACCTGTTTCTGGCGCTGAACGCCAGAATGCAACATGGAACTAGCATTAAACGCAAGTTTACGTCATTTATCTTCGTGCAAAGTATGGACTATTATATATTTCTGGAAAGCCCTGGATGTCTACTTTCCAACCCAATTGAGAGCGCGCCTAATGGACTCCTATTGCTCGAAAAAATCTATTCCGAGTGCAGGGAGGTCAAAATCCAACAACATCAGCAGTCCTTTTTCAGCCTGAATAAGATTTTTGCTCAGCTCCCTCAATTTCAGCCAGAAAATACCTGAAGTCACAAAAAAACACACAAACTCATAGTAATGTCCAGAAATATAAATTTTTCTTAAAAACTAATAAAAATATACTAAAAACTAACTAAAACATACTAAAATCTATATGAAATTACCCCCAAAAAGCGTATAAAATATCCGCTCATCAATTATTCGGTTAAAATTACAATTTTTTTAATGGAACATATGTATGTATGTATGTATATTTATTTGTATATAAAAAATACCTTTAGTTTTAAATTTTATTTTTAGAGGCTTCTATAATATATAAATAGATAATATAGAAAACTCACAGTAGTACTTTTACCATTAGTAATATCAAACTTAAGCATGATATTCTGATAGTAAATGTGTTACATTATGCTATCAGAGCAGTCCTTCCTTTAGAGCTAGAGGAGTGTACTGACTATGTTTCATTGCACACTTTGAATGCTTGTCATGGAGGCAAAAATTAGAGTTTTAAGTGCATGACTGTCTTCTGATTAATGATATTGGCTTACCTTTTCACAATTTATGGTATTAAGTTTGGCCAACTTAATATCGTTGAATTGTATATTTGTGGATGCTAATAGATTGCTGAAGAAAACTTAGAATTGTTAAGAAGCTAGTGATGATAGTTTGAGGATATTAGAAATCAAAGGAATCTAGAATTTAAAAACTATACCTACGTAGATGCTAAGTTACTTGGAATGCGATTGGAAATTGTTTGACAAATTGCTATTGTGTTGGTTGTAATGATTGAAGGCTTGATTGTGTGTGAGTTTTTTATTCTCGAAATAGCTAGTTTGCTTGATGTACATATGGATATTTAAAGTTTTAAGGGGGTCACTACCTAAATTAAAGACGGAGAGATTAGAACCAAGGTGAATTGTTCGAAAGAGTTTGAATTGAGTTAAAGTGAAATTGTTATGATAATAAATCTTTTTGAGATTTTGTATTGCCGAAACATAGCCGTCAATCATGTTCCTAATCCATTATAAAATAAGCGGTTTGACATATTACTAGGTAACTTCAGAACATAACCATGAAGAGAGATAATACTTTTCTTAATGATTTTGATCTTTGGATAGATTTAAGTTGGATAAGAACCTTTATCTCTCGATGATATTGATATCAGATGTATAGAAAATGGATAATGATAATTATAAACTGAGAATTGCAGAGCACTCGATTAAGGCCGGGAAGAGTTCAAATAGGATAATTGTAAGAGTGAGGTATTAATTTTGATTGATGAAAAAGTTTGGTCATTTTGAAAATTTAGAAAGTGAAATTCATGATTAAATGGCATTGCAAAAAGTTGGGAAGTATTAAATTTTGGAGAAGAATCTCATTAATTCTATAATCCGGAAGACAATATCGACCTAGTGAGTCAACTTGGAAGTTGAGGAAGTACTAAGCTTTGAGTAACTCAAGGAACAAAAGATTAACTTGGGTATTAGTGTTGTAGGATTGGTGTTTTGCGAAGTTCAATGGTTAGAATGGAGTCAGAGATAGGAAATTTGAAATGTATAATTAAAGTTATATGAATTGTTGATGAACATAATTGAATGAAAGGTGGTTATGCTTAAGATTTGTAAAGTTGTAATCTATAACTAGAAGTGAGGTTGGTGTTTTCTCGAGCCGTATTGGATAGTTAGTAGAAAATAAAGGAAGCATGGAGATTGATCACGTCGAAGAGGTTAGATATTTGAAGTGAAAATTTAACAAAATTTTAGTTTGAGGTAAGAATTAGCTTTGATGTTAGGTGTTTGAATTGATTCTTGGTGATGAAGACTTTGAAGTCCTTGAGTAAGTTAACCGGAAGTTAAAGTTGAAAGGAATGACCATTTGTCGGAAACTCATTGGAAGGTTATGAGAGAATAAAGAAGTTATAGAGTTGGATGTATTGAGAAGGTTGAAGGACTGAAAAGAGAATTTGAAAAGAATTGAAGTTAAGACACTTTTGAATATAAGATGCGGTATTAATAATGACGTTGGATGTCTGAATGAACTTGGAACGAAGCGATGAACGAGTTGGAAAGTGACTAATTTTGAATTGTCAAGCGAACCAGTGCATGCATATACTGCCCACATTATTCATTTTAACACGAACATATCAAGCCTATCTTATAATTTTTTATACCTCATCAATTTTCAAAGGCAAAAAGTTTTACATGGGTAAAATATAAGACCTAGAGTTTTTGAAAATTTTATTATAAGCCAATTCCAATTTAATTTATTCATTAAAGACTTTAATTTTAGAAATTATTTTAATAAATATAATTAAATTAAGTTTTAATAAATTGAGTTTAAATTAAATTAGGATTTTTATCTAATTTTATAATTATTGGATAATTTCTATATTTAAAATTTAAAGTTTTAATAGTTGTAAAATAATAAAAATTTTATATGATTCAATTTGAATTTTGAGATATTGAATTTAATTTTTATGAATAAAACAAAATTAAGTAGAGTATTTCTAATTTTAAATTAGAGTACTTGTTTGAAAAATCAATTGGTAAATTGATAAATAAAATGATATTCTTAAGGGGATTAAATTTAGTTTTAAATTACTACTCTATCCCCTAATTTTATTAATATTACCAAAACTACCCAAACCCTAATTTAACACTAACACACACTAACTCTAACCCTAACACACTACTCCAACTGCCACTCTTATCCCACCCTCACACCTCGCACGCAACACACACACATAGATGGAAAAGAGAGGGAGAGCCCGAGAGTGAACCAGCGGGAAAAGAAGAGCAAAAAGAAGAGAGGGAAGGAAGGGACGGTGCCGTCGGGGCTGGGAGCCACCATCGCCGTTACTGCCGGAGCTTCCACTTCTGTCATTGGTTTTAGACGAAGTCGTTGTTGCATGAGAGAGAGGGACGCCGTCAAACTTGATTGAGGAGAGAGAAGGATGTGATGGTAGAGAGAGCCCATACCGCTGCTGTCGTCGGAGCACATCAGAAGCCGCCGCCATCGCTAGGTCTGACCATAAGAGAGGAGATGATGGTGGCATTGCTACATGCAAGAAAGAGGGGTTGGTACACTGTCACCAAGTTACTACGTCGCCGCTGGAGCTTTCTACCACTATTTTGCTAGCTGAAAATCATCACCGAAGTTACAGCTGCTCCATTCTTTGTTTTTTTTGGTACAGTAAGTAGTTCTTGTCCCAAAATTTTTACCACTGTTATTCTATTATAAGTTATTAAAAATTTTGCAAGGTTAATGTCTTAAGGTTGAGTTACGGGGGTTGCTTGTTGCATTTGTTGCTGTCGCAACATTATGGCGAAGCTTCTGTAGATGTTGCAGCTGCGGCTAATATGAACTAAAAAAGAAAGGAAATGTGTTTAATTTTTGCAAATTGCAGTTATTTGAGGTAGGGACTTTTACTTAAACTCATTTTTGTTTTACGAAATTGTCATAAATTGATATCGATGCAAAATGCATATTTTTGTGAACATGTAAGTCTTATGGATCGAATTGGATTATCTTGGAGAAATGGAGTGAAATTGATAAAGGATTAAAAAGGAATTAAATTCTCTAATAGTAAAATTTGTTAGTAACAATGCTTGAAGCCTCTTGGTAAATAGATTAGGATCTGAACAACTTGTTGGCTGTCCTCATGTTTGAAAATTTAATAACTTAAAGAAAATTAAAGATAACAAGCCAATAATATTTATGTTGAGAAGTTGTTTGATGTTCGAAATGGTTAAGAAGGGTTTGAGAGTGATTTGATTTAGATGGAACCGTTGAAGGGTGAAAATATCTGAGTTTTAAGGGAGATTTTGTCAAAATTGTATAAATCTCAGATGGAATTGAATAATAAAGATAATGAGAATTTTTTTGTTTTTATAAAGACTAGAGACCTTGTCTTGGAGATTAATTTGATTTTCTAGTTAAAGAATTATGTCTTAGAAGAGTCTTAAATTTAAGATGGAGTTGTAGTTAGTTTGAGAGTTTGATTGATCAAAGATTTGTATGGTTATGTTAATTTATGAGGTTTAGGGATAAGTTAACTTGTTTATTTTGATTAACAATGAAAAGAATAAATAAAGTAATTAAAGTTAACTTGAAAAGAGATTTAATTAATTAAAGGTTTAAAAGGCTAATTTATTATCAACTCAAGGGTTGAAAATATTGCGTAAAGAATGAGAAGAAATTGGAATTTGGTTAGTTATTGAGAAAGAGTTAGAGGAAGCTAAGGGTGAAATAGATGAGTATGACTTAGGCTTGAATTTGGTTGAGTTTTATGGTTGATTTTGCTGAGAATATTGTGTTACAAAATGATGATTTTATTTTGATAATTATAATTGTACTATGGAAACTTGAAAGACAAGTTGAATCCAAATTAATCATGTTGTGTTGGTTTGAAACTAAAGAATTGAATATGGTTATTTCACAAAGACTTGATGAGCTATTAGTGTGCGATTTTGATTTCAATAAAAGGAATTGAATGATTGATTATTGTCTTGAGTTTATAGCTTTGTGTATGAGAATGAAGGATGTAAATTAGTATTTGAATTGATGTTGAGGGTTATGACCTTGGTTAGGATTTATGTTATGTTAGAGTTATTCAAATTAAGATTTTTGGAGGGAACTGAGAAATAAAAATTTTATTGACATTGAAGATTGTGACTTTGATTGAGATTTTATGTTATAATGTAATTATTGAGATTTAGGTTTTAGCGAGACTTGATGAATAAAGATTTTGTTGATGTTAATAATTGACTTGCAAAGTCAAGATCGATTATATATGGCCAATTAATGTGGATAATGATTGTGATTAAATGAGTGAATTATTGTATATGTACATTGACTATGTATGAGCAACGAGTAGTCAAAACTGGTGAATTTCCCTCGGGTTGGTTAAGGCATTAAGGCTCTTGAGGTTTATGATTTATGAGACTCAGATTAATTTTGAGGAATGTGATTTTGATTTAAATCTAGAAATGTACTAAGGGCCTAAAGTTTGATTTAAGTCTTAGGATGAATCTCAGCATTAGTTGGGTCAATCTGAGTAAATTCAGAGGAAAGTGATATGTTCAATTATTTGATAATGGAGTATAACATTAAGTTGAATTTTTCAAAAGGTATATGAATCCGATCATGTATTTTAAAGATGAAATGAGATTATGATTGATGTTGTGGGGATGGTGGTTTTGTCTCACCCACGGTGAGGACGGTAACTTGGTCCCACTCACGAATTGATGATATGATTGGTAAAATTGATGAATTTCAATTGTGCTATTAATTGATTGCTTGGTAAGGACGGTGGTATCATTCCACTTGCTTAGTTCATTATTATTTTATGAGGATGGTGGTTTTGTCTCGCCCACAGTGAGGACGGTGATTTTATCCTACTCACGGCTTGAGGATAAGTATCCTTGTGATAAATGTGAATATAAAGAATTATGATTATGATTATATTTGATTGAAATGTGATTGTGAATTGGCAAAGACAGAGGTTTTGTCCTGCTTGCATGTTTATGATTGATGATGATTATGGATTGGCATTGACGTGCGTTTTTTCTGCTTGCGTGGCAAGGTCGTGGGTTTTGTCCTGCTTGTGTACTGATTTGGCACCTGCACCGGGCAAGGATAGTGGTGACATCCCACTTGTTCGTAGTTATGGTGTGATGTAGGGATGGTAGTTTTATCCCGTCCATATTCTCTCGGATAAAAGGTGAGACAGCACTTTCCGTTGAGTGAGACGGCACTCTCTGTTATTTTTGGCACGGTTTATACCTCCAGGGAAAGGTGAGACGGTACTCCCCGTTGAGATAATGGTACCATATTTGGCATAATAACCGACACGTGAGCTTATGACCAATAGGAAAAACATGCATCATACTGCATTTGTTTGTACATTGCTTGAAATTGTTTGTCTGTGCTTGTGTGTAATGTCAATACATGTGACTGTTTATTTGATTGTTTGCTTATTTACTTCTTGTGATTTAATTATTAGTTCGGAATTGTGGTGAGTAATAGTGGTCTTGAAGAAAGAAACTAATTGAACAGTAAAGTTAAAAAGGAATAGAAAGTGAATAATATACGTCATGGTTAGAAAATAAAAAAGTATACAGTGGCGAATTAAATTGGAGAATTATGAGAACATAATGGTTTAGAGAAGGAATAGTGTTGAGAAATGAGTTAGGAAAAAGTGATATTTGAATCCTAAAAATTGGAAAGATAAAGAAAGTTTGCAAGAGAATGGTTCACAAGACAAGCACTGTTCAGTGCCGTAAAACAAATTTATCTTACATATCCTTCTATGACAATTCTGAAACCCCTCTACTGAGATCTTGTGGTTAGGTTCTCACCCCCTACATCCAACATTTTCAAGAAAAGGGACGAGGAAGAATCTGAATGTTGGGCCACTGTGGAGAGCTCTCGACCACTAGAGAGATTTCGGGGAGTAATCAAGTGAGAATATAAAATGAGAAGACACCACATCTAACTCAATACCTTAAGGTAGTAAGTTAATGGGTATTTCCTCTTACAAACTCCTCACTCTTCCTTGCTTTCTTCAATGTGGGATTAATTTCATACACTACTCTTCACACTTGCATCATTAACAATCTCCCCATCAAGTGTGAGTCTCCGCATCAAGCATCAACTCCCCTCTAACTCCTCCACCACATATGAGATTCGTCCATCACACTGCCGCACCACACCGCAGAACACACTGCCTGGACCGCCTTTGTTGGGAAGACTTTCGATGCTTCACCTTGAATACTCCTTAAACCAGACCGATTAACCATCGGCTCTGATACCACTTGTTGGGCCGCAGTGGGGAGATCTCGACCACCAGAGAGATTTTGGGGAGGAATCAAGTGAGAGAACATAAGATGAAAAGACACCACAGCTAACTCAAAACCTTAAGGTAGTAAGTTAATGGGTCTCTCATCTTATAAACTCCTCACTCTTCCTTACTTTCTTTGATGTGGGACTAACTTCATACACTCCTCACACTTGCAACACTAACAATCTCCCCCTCAAGTGTGAACCTCCACATCAAGCATAAACTCACCCTCTTTTTAGCTCTTCCACCACGAGTATTCGTCCATCACACCGCCACAAAACACCGTAGGACATGCCGCCTAGACCACCTTTGCCGGGAAGACTTTCGATGTTTCACCTTGAATACTCCTTAAACCAAACCGATTAACCATTGGCTCTAATACCATTTGTTGGGCCACCATGGAGAGCTCTCGATCACTAGAAAAGTTTCGGGGTAGAATCAAGTGAGAGAATATAAAATGAGAAGACACCACATCTAACTCAATACCTTAAGGTAGTAAGTTAATATGTCTTTTCTCTTACAAACTCCTCACTCTTTCTTGCTTTCTTCAATGTGGATTAATTTCATACACTATTCTTTACAATTACAGCATTAACACTGAAGATTTTAATGACCGTCGGACTTTTACTTTTTTATTTTAGAATGAATTTGTATTAATTATTGTTTTTCTTTGCCTTAATATTGCTATAAATTTTGTATAGAGGGATAGGAGTTATTTGCTATATGTATATAATTATTTATATAAGTGTACTTGATGTATTTTATTCATGTCAATTAATGTAGCTGTTGGATTGTAGTAATTATTTGTTTTATTGAGATGAATGGAATGTATGCATGTATGTATATTTATTTGTATATAAAAGGTCTTTAGTTTTAAATTTTATTCTTAGAGACTCCTATAAGATGTAAATAGGTAATATAGGAAACTTACTTTTATCATTAACAATACACTACAACAAATTCAGGTTGAGGCAACCCTTTAAAAACATTGCCTATAATAAGGAAAAGTGTTATCTTTGATGAAAGACAACACTTTCCGACAAAACACAATGCTTTTTGGGGGGTTGGTTATACGACCGTTACTTTTAGTCTAAGGCAACGCTTTTGTGTATCAAAGGGAACCCTTTTTATGGCAACCTTCAAAAAACGTTGCCTTTTCTACAAAAAAAGCAACTCTACGAAAGGGTTGCCTTAGAGCACCCAAAGACAACGCTTTAGATAAGACTTTATGGCAACACTTTTTACGAGTTGTATAGCAACACTTGTCCAAAATTTTTTTAAGTTGCCTTTTCATATACCTAAAGCAACACTTGTATAAGTTTTTGATGGTTATTTTTTCATATACCTAAAGCAACACTTGGCCACATTTTTTTAAGTTGTCTTTTTCATATATCTGAAGCAACATTTGTCCAGATTTTTTTAAACTGCCTTTTTCATAAACCTAAAGCAACACTTATCTAAGTTTATTTGCAATTGTTGTTTTCTAATACCTAAAGCAATACCTTATTAAGTTTTTCTTAGGGTTTTCTTTTTTTTTATCTAAAGCAATATATTTTTTATTTTTATTATATTTATGACATTTAAAGGATATATAGCACACACAAACAATATTTAAATATTTAAATTCAATACAATCAATATAGGGAGAATAAGCTAATAATATATATTGCATATATATAGAAAGGTCTTCCAAGTATCAATTAACATACTTTCTAGTTACCAAGTCAAATAAATAATAAACATAAGTAAACAAAATACATGTTTTTCTCATGATGAATTTGAACAAAAAAGAAACTAGTTTTTCCATTTGAAACCAAAAAGACTTTGTGCTTCACCATTGTGCCAAGAGTCGCCTTTATCTCTTCAAAAAACTTCATCCAATCATAAGAACCAATCATAAGAAAGTTGCAGTCAAATCTAAATGAAAAAAATATAGTCAAAACATCAGCTTAACAATAACATGTATATTCAAGTGTTACAACAATTTAGCACACATATCTTCCAATCCTTGCAGCCGTTGCGTATGGTCGTCTAATTCAATTTTTAAAACTGTTACCTTCTCTTCACTTTATTTTTTTATTTCATCTATTTCTTTATTTTTTTTAAGAGAAGTTTTTGTAACAATTCTTCTAAAACATCGAACTCTTTTAGAATTCTCTTTACCAAATACTTTTTGAAATGCATTAGTAGGAGTTTTTTCAGCTTCTTGGATATCTTCAAGTTTATCCTATAAACACAAATAGTAATATACCTATTTTTAGTGATAAAATTTCAATGAAAGAATGATCAATTTAATCATAAAAAGATTAGAGCCTTAAATTGGTTCTCCTAAAAAAAATCATAGTTATATTAGTTATTCTATCATCTAGATAATCATGTGTCATAGGTCATTATGAGCCTTATAATCTAATTCACACTAGCAATTTTATTCAGTGTTATATCTTTTTAAAATTAATTTGAAACATCAAATATGTAGAAGGCCAAACCAATACACGGTAACTTTTTAGAAATTATTTTAAACATTTATCCTATACATTTTTAATTGTAGGTGACATAAATATGAATATCTTATAATTATCCAACAACCTATTGATAACTAATAGGGGTAGCAATCCAAAAAGCCATAAAATAGAAACTGAAATAGCAATCACGATAGCCATAAAATAGCTATAAAGTAGCAACTAACACAGCAATCACGACAGCCATAAAACATCCACCATGACAGCCATTAAACAACCATTAAACAGTGATAAAGTAGCAAATAAAACAGCAACCATGACAATCATAAAACAACCATAAAACAGCAACTAAAACAGCAACCACAACAGCCATAAAACAGCAACTAAAATAAGAAAATTATAGCCTAACTTACAATAACAGCTTGTGTTTCTACATTAAGTGATTTCCCTTTCAGTCCATTCCGAATTGCAACAAATATTTCAGCTTGATTTGGTTCCTCCTTGTTCTCTTTTTTCTCATGCTACATACCAAGATGACAATTATAAAGTTATAACATACTAAAATTAGGTAAAAATCACTAGAGAATTTTAACTCAAATGTGACCTTACTAAATCAACACGCACTCTTGTAAAATTGATTGGCCCCATTTTATGCCTCCATTGTTGCTTCTTGCAATTTTCAGAATTTATCACACACATGGTCTATGTTTAACATAAACAATAATGAAAAAAAAATATAAAAGTTGAAAGAGTTATACTTGATCATATCAAATAATAATAAATTAAAATTCTCTAGCTCACTTTGATTGTTGGAATACTCCAATATGCAGTTAGTTTCCGAAATTGTACTTCTAGAATTTCCAAAGGACGATTCACCAACATATCCTCAATATTTCCAGAATATGGTTCAAAGTATTTCTTCTTGATTCTTGTCTTGTATCGCTTCCATGCTCCTTGAACACCAGTCATCACCCATAGTTTTGAGGATTTTGAAAGAAAGAACTTTGACTACAAACACATCGATTTCATCATATCATATGAATAAAAAGATTATAAACATATAGCATAAACATAAAAATAAATGGAGCTTACATTAATATACTTCTATATGCGCTTTTTGATTTACTTAGACACAAATTTTCAATTAGTGTATATCAAGGTAATAAAATCACTATTCCTTCCCATTGTTCCAATAAAATTGGTTAAATCCTTTACTCTCTAAGGAGTTGGCCCCACAGCTATTCCATGATCAAAAGTCACTTCCTCCCATTCTTCCCAAGTTCTTGCATAAATCTTTAGGCATCTTATTTTTTTACGAGTCTTTTTAACTTTTGGAGTATCTAAATTAAAAAATTGAGAAGTGATGAGCGGATAATTTATACGCTTTTTGGCACTGTTTTTAGTATGTTTTTAGTACATTTTAGTTAGAAGCAAAAAGCTACTAGTCCCGCTCATCTAATTGGGGCTAAGTTTCATTGATATTTTGGAGTCTATAGTATGTTCTCCTCTTTTTATCCTAATTGATTTTTAGTTGCTTGGGGACAAGCAACAATTTAAGTTTGGTGTTGTGATGAGCGGATAATTTATACGCTTTTTGGCACTGTTTTTAGTATGTTTTTAGTATATTTTAGTTAGTTTTTAGTATGTTTTTATTAGTTTTTATTTAAAATTCACTTTTCTGGGCTTTACTATGAGTTTGTGTATTTTTCTGTGATTTCAGGTAATTTCTGGCAGAAATTGAGGGACCTGAGCAAAAATCTTATTCAGAGGCTGAAAAAGGACTGCAGATGCTGTTGGATTCTGACCTCCCTGCACTCGAAGTGGATTTTCCGGAGCTACAGATACCCAATTAGCGCGCTCTCAATTTTGTTGGAAAGTAGACATCCTGGGCTTTCCAGCAATGTATAATAGTCCATACTTTACCCGAGATTTGATGGCCCAAACCGGCGTTGTAAATCAGCTTCAGAATTCCCGGCGTTTAACGCCGGAACTGGCACAAAAATTGGAGTTAAACGCCCAAACTGGCACAAAAGCTGGTGTTTAACTCCAGAAAAAGTCTCTACACATGAAAGCTTCAATGCTCAGCCCAAGCACACACCAAGTGGACCCCGGAAGTAGATTTTTACGTCATTTACTCATTTCTGTATATCCTAGGTTACTAGTTCACTATAAATAGGATATTTTGACATTGTATCTTTACCTCATAACACATTACACGTTTCTTATTGTATCTTCTACGGCATGAGTCTCTAAACCCTATGGTTGGGGGTGAGGAGCTCTGCTGTGTCTTGATGGATTAATGCAATTACTACTGTTTTTCAATCAATCACGCTTGCTTCTATTCTAAGATATCACTTGTTCTTCAACTTGATGAATGTGATGATCCGTGACACTCATCATCATTCTCACCTATGAACGTGTGCCTGACAACCACCTCTGTTCTACTTTAGATTGAGAGAATATCTCTTGGATTCCTTAACCAGAATCTTCGTGGTATAAGCTAGAATTGATGGCGGCATTCAAGAGAATCCGGAAGGTCTAAATCTTGTTTGTGGTATTCTGAGTAGGATTCAATGATTGAATGACTGTGACGAGCTTCAAACTCTTGAGGGCTGGGCGTTAGTGTCAGACGCAAAAGAATCACTGGATTCTATTCTAACCTGATTGAGAACCGACAGATGATTAGTCGTGCTGTGACAGAGCGCGTTGAACATTTTCACTGAGAGGATGGGAGGTAGCCATTGATAATGGTAAAACACTACATACAGCTTGCCATGGAAGGAGCCTTGCGTGCATGAAGAAGAAAACAGTGGGAAAGCAGAGGTTCAGAAGATAGAGCATCTCCAAAACCTCAACCTGTTCTCCATTACTGAAAAACAAGGATCTATTTCATGTTCTTCTACTTTTCACAATTAAACCTGAGAATTATTGATATCCTGACTAAGAGTTACAAGATAACCATAGCTTGCTTCAAGCCGACAATCTCCGTGGGATCGACCCTTACTCACGTAAGGTATTACTTGGACGACCCAGTGCACTTGCTGGTTAGTTGTGCGAAATTACAAAAGTGTGATTGTGATTTCGTGCACCAAGTTTTTGGCACCGTTGCCGGGGATTGTCTGAGTTTGGACAACTGACGGTGTATCTTGTTGCTTAGATTAGGACTGTTTTATTTTTGTTGGTTTAGAGTCTTTTATTTGAGTTTAGTTTCATATTTTAAGTTTGGTGTCTTCTTTGTGTTTTTCTTTAAATTTTTGAAAATTTGTGTTTGATTTTCTAAAAATTTTAAGTTTGGTGTCATTTTGTTGTTTTTCTCTTTCCTCATTTCAAAAATCAAATCTTTTTCAAAATAATTTTCAATCATATCTTTTTAATTGCTAATTCCAAAATCTTTTTAATTAATTAATTGATTTAGTTTTCAATTTACTTTGATTTTATTCTCTTTTAGTTTTCGAAATTTTATTTTATTTTCTTTTCCATTTATTTTATTATTTTCAGTCATTTTTAATTAATAACGAAAAAAAAATATTCTATACTTTACTTGTGAATCCATATCATTTCCCTTTCTCCATCATGGACCTAAGTGGAATTGAGCAGTCCAGAAGGACTCTGGGGTCATATGCTAACCCCATTACAGCTGCATATGGGAGTAGCATCTGTATATCTCTCATTAAAGCAAGCAGCTTTGAGCTAAATCCTCAACTCATTGTCATGGTGCAGCAAAACTGCCAGTATTCTGGTCTTCCACAGGAAGAACCTACTGAGTTTCTGGCACAGTTTTTACAAATTACTGACACAGTACGTGATAAAGAGGTGGATCAGGATGTCTACAGATTATTACTATTTTCATTTGCTGTAAAGGATCAAGCTAAGAGGTGGTTGAATAACCAACTCATAGCAAGCATAAAAACATGGAGACAGTTATCAGACAAATTCCTGAATCAATTTTACCCTCCAAAAAGGATGACACAGCTAAGGCTGGACATCCAAGGCTTTAAACAAGAGGATAATGAATCCCTTTATAATGCCTGTGAGAGGCACAGAGGTATGCTAAGAAATGCCCCTCTGAAATGTTTTCAGAGTGGGTACAGCTAGACATCTTCTATTATGGACTCACAGAAAAAGCTCAAATGTCTTTAGACCACTCAGCTGGTGGATCTATACACATGCGGAAGACGATTGAAGAGGCTCAAGAGCTCATAGATACAATTGCTAGAAATCAACATTTATACTCAAGCAGTGAGTCCTCTATAAAAGAAGAAGCTATGGTAGTAACTACTGATCCTAACCCTCAAGAACAGATGGTTGAGCTTAATCAGCAATTACTCATGATGACAAAACAGTTAGCAAAATTTAAAGAGATGCTCCAAGAAACTAAAATTGCTAACAAGAATATGAAAGCACAATTAAATTAGACAAGACAGCAACTATCTAAACAGATAACAGAAGAATGCCAAGCTGTTAAATTAAGGAGTGGAAAAACATTGAATGAATCAACTCAAAGCAGCAGAAAGCTAAGAAAGGAACAACTAATAGAGGATAACCAAATCACTGTCCAAAATCCCTCTGAGGACAGTAAGAGCCCAGAGAGGAATACTTCTGGTGTTCACACGCTAGAAAAGAGGGAAAAGTTGGCGTTAAACGCCCATTCCCTGCCCAGTTCTGGCGTTTGAACGCCAGAAAGGGGAGAAAAGTTGGCATTAAACGCCCATTCCTCACCCAATCCTGGCGTTCAAACGCCAATGAGGAATCAGACACCTGAGTGTGCTGATAGTAACCCCTCTAAGAAGGCTTCTCCAACCACTTCTGTAGGAAATAAACCTGCAGCAACTAAGGTTGAAGAGTATAAAGCCAAGATGCCTTATCCTCAGAAACTCCACCAAGCGAAACAGGATAAGCAATTTGCCCGCTTTGCAGAATATCTCAGGACTCTTGAAATAAAGATTCCGTTTGCAGAAGCACTTGAGCAAATACCTTCTTATGCTAAGTTCATGAAAGATATCTTAAGTCATAAGAAGGATTGGAGAGAAACTGAAAAAGTGTTTCTCACGGAAGAATGCAGTGCAGTTATTCTGAAGAGCTTACCAGAGAAGCTTCAAGATCCAGGAAGCTTTATGATACCATGCACATTAGAAGGTGCTTGTACCAAGATAGCCCTATGTGACTTTGGAGCAAGTATCAATCTAATACCTGCATCCACTATCAGAAAGCTTGGGCTGACTGAAGAAGTCAAACCAACCCGGATATGCCTCCAACTTGCTGATGGCTCCATTAAATACCCATCAGGCATAATTGAGGACATGATTGTCAAGGTTGGGCCATTCACCTTTCCAACTGACTTTGTAGTGCTGGAAATGGAGGAGCACAAGAGTGCAACTCTCATCCTAGGAAGACCCTTCCTAGCAACTGGACGAACTCTCATTGATGTACAAAAGGGGAAGTGACCCTGAGAGTCAATGAGGATGAGTTCAAGTTGAATGCTGTCAAAGCTATGCAGTATCCAGACACATCAAATGACTGCATGAGCGCTGATATTATTGACTTTTTAGTGGAAGAGATCAATATGACTGAGAGTCTCGAATCAGAGCTAGAGGATATCTTTAAAGATGTTCAGCCTGACCTGGAGGAACCAGAGGAAATAAAAGAACCCCTGAAAATTCCTTAGGAAGAGGATAAGCCTCCTAAACCCAAGCTCAAGCCACTACCACCATCCCTGAAGTATGCATTTCTGGGAGAAGGTGACACTTTTCTAGTGATTAAAAGCTCTGCTTTAAACTCACAGGAAGAGGAAGCACTAATTCAAGTGCTAAGGACACATAAGACAGCTCTTGGGTGGTCCATAAGTGATCTTAAGGGCATTAGCCCAGCAAGATGCATGCACAAGATCCTATTGGAAGATAATGCCAAGCCAATAGTTCAACCACAGAGGCGGCTAAATCCAGCCATGAAGGAGGTGGTGCAGAAAGAGGTCACTAAGTTACTAGAGGCTGGGATTATTTATCCTATTTCTGATAGCCCCTGGGTGAGCCCTGTCCAAGTTGTCCCCAAGAAGGGAGGCATGATAGTGGTTCATAATGAAAAAAATAAACTGGTTCCCACAAGAACAGTTACAGGGTGGCACATGTGTATTGACTACAGAATGCTCAATAAAGCCACCAGAAAGGATCATTTTCCTTTACCATTCATAGACCAAATGTTAGAAAGACTAGCGGGTCATGATTATTACTGCTTTTTGGATGGCTATTCAGGTTATAACCAAATTGCAGTAGATCCTCAGGACCAAGAGAAAACAGCATTTACATGTCCTTCTGGAGTATTTGCCTACAGAAGGATGCCTTTTGGTCTGTGCAATGCACCTGCAACCTTCTAGAGGTGCATGCTCTCTATCTTCTCAGATATGGTAGAGAAATTTCTGGAAGTCTTCATGGATGACTTTTCAGTATTTGGAAACTCATTCAGCTCATGCCTTAACCATCTAGACTTGTTCTGAAAAGATGCCAAGAGACCAACCTAGTTTTAAACTAGGAGAAATGTCATTTTATGGTGACTGAAGGAATTGTCCTTGGGCATAAAATTTCAAGCAAGGGAATAGAGGTGGATCAAGCAAAGGTGGAGGTAATTGAAAAATTACCACCACCTGCCAATGTTAAGGCAATTAGAAGCTTTCTGGGACATGCAGGATTCTACAGGAGGTTTATAAAGGATTTTTCAAAAATTGCAAAACTTCTAAGCAACCTACTAGCTGTTGACACACCATTTGTGTTTTACACACAGTGTCTGCAGGCATTTGAGACCCTGAAAGCCAAGCTGGTCACAACACCAGTTATCTCTGCACCAGACTGGACATTACCATTCGAACTAATGTGTGATGTCAGTGACCATGCCATTGGTGCAGTGTTGGGACAGAGGCATAACAAGCTTCTGCACGTCATTTATTATGCTAGCCGTGTTCTAAATAATGCACAGAAGAATTACACAACCACAGAAAAAGAATTACTTGCAGTGGTTTATGCCATTGACAAGTTTAGATCCTATTTAGTAGGGTCAAAAGTGATTGTGTACACTGACCATGCTGCTCTTAAATACTTACTCACAAAGCAGGATTCAAAATCCAGGCTTATAGGGTGGGTGTTGCTTCTGCAAGAGTTTGATATAGAAATAAGAGACAGAAAAGGGACAGAGAACCAGGTAACTGATCATTTGTCCCGAATAGAACCAGTGGCACGGGCGTCCCTCCCTTCTACTGAGATCTCTGAGACGTTTCCAGATGAGCAACTCTTTGCCATTCAGGAAGCTCCATGATTTTCAGACATTGCAAACTATAAAGTTGTGAGGTTCATACCACAGGAGTACAACAGAGTGCAAAGAAAAAAATTAATTTCAGATGCCAAGTACTACCTATGGGATGAGCCATATCTCTTTAAGAGATGTGCAGACGGAATAATCCGCAGATGTGTACCTAGAGAGGAAGCACAAAGAATCCTGTGGCATTGCCATGGATCAAAGTATGGGGGACATTTTGGAGGTGAGCGAACAGCCACTAAGGTCCTCCAATGTGGATTCTACTGGCCTACTCTCTATAGGGATGCCCGAGAGTTTGTGCGTAACTGTGACAGTTGCCAAAGAGCTGGTAACTTGCCTCATGGTTACGCCATGCCTCAACAAGGGATCTTAGAGATTGAATTGTTTGATGTATGAGGAATTGACTTCATGGGTCCCTTCCCACCATCACACTCAAACACTTATATTCTGGTGGCAGTAGACTATGTATCTAAATGGGTAGAAGCAATTGCCACACCCAATAATGATACCAAGATCGTGTTGAAATTCTTCCAGAAACATATCTTCAGCAGGTTTGGTGTTCCCAGAGTACTAATCAGTGATGGGGGCACTCATTTCTGCAATAAACAGCTGTACTCTGCTATGGTTCGATATGGAATTAGCCACAAAGTAGCAACTCCGTATCATCCACAGACAAATGGGCAAGCTGAAGTCTCTAATAGAGAGCTAAAAAGAATCCTGGAACGGACTGTTATTGCCCGTAGAAAGGATTGGGCAAAGAGCTTGGATGATGCTCTGTGGGCATACAGAACAGCATACAAGACTCCTATAAGAACCTCTCCATACCAACTTGTGTATGGGAAGGCCTGTCATCTGCCCGTGGAACTGGAATATAAAGCCTACTGGGCAACCAGATTCCTAAACATGGATGCTAAGTTAGCTGGTGAAAAAAGATTGCTCCAGCTAAATGAGCTAGAGGAGTTCAGACTCAGTGCCTTCGAAAGTGCAAAAATCTATAAGGAAAATGCAAAGAAGTGGCATGACAAAAAGTTGTCATCCAGAGTCTTTGAACCAGGACAAAAAGTTCTGCTCTTCAACTCTAAGCTCAGACTATTCCCAGGAAAACTTAAATCCCGATGGAGGGGTCCGTATGTGATTACAGGAGTGTCACTATATGGATATGTTGAGCTTCAGGATATTGATTTTGATAAAAAGTTCATTGTTAATGGACAGAGGATCAAACATTATCTTGAAAGCAATTTTGAGCAAGAATGCTTAAAGCTGATGCTTGAATGAATCTCAGTAAAAGGTCCAGCTAAAGACGATAAAGAAGTGCTTGCTGGGAGGCAACCCAGTCATTAGCAGGTTATCTGTTTTATTTAATAAAAGTTTGATACATATTCTCAAAGGGTGATCATCAAAATTGGAGGAATTCACAGAGTTACAGAAGGATTCAGTGCAAAAAGCAGAGAAAAGGAGCTTGCTGGCAAAAAAATGCCAGTAAGGGGTACTCTGGGCGTTAAACGCCAGAATGGGCACCATTCTGGGCGTTTAACGCCAGGTGTGCAGCATCCTGGGCATTTAGCAAAACGCCCAGTGATGAAGGGGTTTCTAGCGTTTAACGCCAGCCAGGGTACCTGGCTGGGCGTTAAACGCCCATATTGGCCAACATTTGGGCGTTAAACGCAAGAATGGATACCATTCTGGGCATTTAACACCAGATAGGTGGGGGACAGAGATTTTGCTTTCCACTTCAAATTTTTTTCAAACTTTCTTGTTTTAATCCATAATTTTCTGCATAAACACATTTCAAACTTTCATCATTCACCTTCAAATCTTAAAAATTTAAATCATTCTTCAAATCTCTTTCAAATCCTTTCCAAATCTTCTTCAAAAACTCAAATATCTCTCAATTTCTTTCCATATCTTCTCAAATCTCCTTCAAAATTTTCGAAATCTCTCCCCCTCCCTTATAAATATAAGTTCGGCCATTCCCCTTTCCCCACCAACGAATTTGCTCTCCTCCTCTCTCTCCTCTTTCTTTTTTTTTGCTTGAGGACAAGCAACCCTCTAAGTTTGGTGTGCTTTTCCGTGATCACTAAGCTAAGGCTCATCAAGATCATGGCTCCCAAAGGAAAACAAACCAATTCTAGAGGCAAGAAAGAGAATGCTCCAAAGGATCTTTGGAGTCAAGAGAGGTTCTTAACCAAAGAACATGCAGATCATTACCACAACATAATGGGTCTAAGGTCAGTGATCCCGGAAGTTAAATTCAATCTGAAAGAAGATGAATATCTGGAGATCCAAGAGCAAATTCAAAATAGAGGATGGGAAGTTCTAACCAACCCTGAGACAAAGGTTGGAAGAAACATGGTTCAGGAATTCTACTCAAATCTGTGGCTGACAGATAAACAGAGAATGATTGGAACTACTTTTCATACCTACAGAACCATGGTCAGAGGGAGAATTATTTACTTCCATCTGGACAAAATAAGAGAGGTCTTCAAATTGCCTCAACTGCAAGATGATCCTGAATCCTTCAATAGGAGAATGGTGAGAGCAGATAAGGGGTTGGATCAAGTTCTAGAGGACATATGCCTCCTTGGAACTAAGTGGACAACCAATTCAAAAGGTGTCCCAAACCAACTCAAGAGGGGAGATGTCAAACCAATTGCAAGAGGTTGGCTAGACTTCATTGGGCGTTCCATATTGCCCACTAGCAACCATTCTGAGGTCACTATCAAGAGAGCAGTGATGATTCATTGCATTATGCTGGGAAAAGAAGTGGAGGTTCATCATCTGATTGCTTGTGAGATTTACACAATTGCAAACAAGAATTCCACTGAAGCCAAACTGGCTTACCTAAGCTTAATCTCTTTGCTATGTAAAGATGCTGGGGTGAGGATAGGAGTAGATGAATTCATCCCAATTGAACATCCAATCATCAAGAAGTCAATGGAAGGACAAATGCAAGATAATTCTATCAAAAGGAGGGCGCAGGAGTTCCTCCCTGAACTCCCTGAAATTGACTACTGGATCCGCCTAGAAGCATCTGTTGCCAAGCTATAAGAAGCTATGGAACAAATTAAGGAAGAACAGCAGAATCAAAACTGCATGCTCTGCAAATTACTGAAGGAACAAGAGAAGTAGGGGCATAAGCTACAGGAGCTGAAGCGCCAGAAGCTCTCCCTTGAAGGGTCAAATACCCCACAAGTTGAGGGAGCATCCACTTCTCAAGATCAAGGTTGTTGAGTCCTAACTCTGTGATAACCTCTATCATTAGGAGTCTATTTTAGAGTCATTTAAATTTTTGTTTTCTTTTACTATTAGTCTTATCTTATGTTTATCTTTAAGTCTTGTTCTTAATTCATGATTAATAAAATTTAATGTCTATGCCTTAAAGCTATGAATGTCCTATGAATCCATCACCTCTCTTAAATGAAAAATGCTTTAATCATAAAAGAACAAGAAGTGCAGGATTTCGAATTCATCTCTGAAACTAGTTGAATTAGCTTGATGTGGTGACAATACTTTTTGTTTTCTGAATGAATGCTTGAATAGTGCATATGTCTTTTGAATTTGTTGATTAAAGAATGTTAAACTTGTTGGCTCTTGAAAGAATGATGGAAAAGGAGAAATATTATTGAGGATCTGAAAAATCATCAAATTGATGCTTGAAGCAAGAAAAAGTAGTGAAATCAAAAAAAAAAAGAAAAAAAGAGAGAGAGAGAGATAAAAAGTGATTCAAGACAAAAAGAGTGTACTTAAGAACCCTGGACACCTCTAATTGGGGACTCTAGCAAAGCTGAGTCACAATCTAAAAAAGTTCACCCAGTTATGTGTCTGTGGCATGTATGTATCCGGTGGTAATACTGGAAGATAGAGTGCTTTGGGCCACAGCCAAGACTCATAAAGTAGCTACCTTCAAGAATCATCACACTTAACTAGGAGAATCAATAACACTATCTGAATTCTGAGTTCCTATAGATGCCAATCATTCTAATCTTCAAAGGATAAAGTGAGATGCCAAAACTGTTCAGAAGCAAAAAGCTACTAGTCCCGCTCATCTAATTGGGGCTAAGTTTCATTGATATTTTGGAGTCTATAGTATGTTCTCTTCTTTTTATCCTAATTGATTTTTAGTTGCTTGGGGACAAGCAACAATTTAAGTTTGGTGTTGTGATGAGCGGATAATTTATACGCTTTTTGGCACTGTTTTTAGTATGTTTTTAGTACATTTTAGTTAGTTTTTAGTATGTTTTTATTAGTTTTTATTTAAAATTCACTTTTCTGGGCTTTACTATGAGTTTGTGTGTTTTTCTGTGATTTCAGGTAATTTCTGGCAGAAATTGAGGGACCTGAGCAAAAATCTTATTCAGAGGCTGAAAAAGGACTGCAGATGCTGTTGGATTCTGACCTCCCTGCACTCGAAGTGGATTTTCCGGAGCTACAGAAACCCAATTAGCGCACTCTCAACTTTTTTTGGAAAGTAGACATCCTGGGCTTTCCAGCAATGTATAATAGTCCATACTTTGCCCGAGATTTGATGGCCCAAACCGGCATTGCAAATCAGCTTTAGAATTCCCGGCGTTTAACGCCGGAACTGGCACAAAAATTGGAGTTAAACGCCCAAACTGGCACAAAAGCTGGTGTTTAACTCCAGAAAAAGTCTCTACACATGAAAGCTTCAATGCTCAGCCCAAGCACACACCAAGTGGACCCCGGAAGTAGATTTTTACGTCATTTACTCATTTCTGTATATCCTAGGTTACTAGTTCACTATAAATAGGATATTTTGACATTGTATCTTTACCTCATGACACATTACACGTTTCTTATTGTATCTTCTACGCCATGAGTTTCTAAACCCCATGGTTGGGGGTGAGGAGCTCTGCTGTGTCTTGATGGATTAATGCAATTACTACTGTTTTTCAATCAATCACGCTTGCTTTTATTCTAAGATATCACTTGTTCTTCAACTTGATGAATGTGATGATCCGTGACACTCATCATCATTCTCACCTATGAACGTGTGCCTGACAACCACCTCCGTTCTACTTTAGATTGATAGAATATCTCTTGGATTTCTTAACCAGAATCTTCGTGGTATAAGCTAGAATTGATGGCGGCATTCAAGAGAATCCGGAAGGTCTAAACCTTGTCTGTGGTATTCTGAGTAGGATTCAATGATTGAATGACTATGACGAGCTTCAAACTCCTGAGGGCTGGGTGTTAGTGACAGACGCAAAAGAATCACTGGATTCTATTCCAACCTGATTGAGAACCGACAGATGATTAGTCGTGCTGTGACAGAGCGCGTTGAACATTTTCACTGAGAGGATGGGAGGTAGCCATTGATAATGGTGAAACCCTACATACAGCTTGCCATGGAAGGAGCCTTGCGTGCATAAAGAAGAAAACAGTGGGAAAGCAGAGGTTCAGAAGATAGAGCATCTCCAAAACCTCAACCTGTTCTCCATTACTGCAAAACAAGTATCTATTTCATGTTCTTCTACTTTTCACAATTAAACCTGAGAATTATTGATATCCTGACTAAGAGTTACAAGATAACCATAGCTTGCTTCAAGCCGACAATCTCCGTGGGATCGACCCTTACTCACGAAAGGTATTACTTGGACGACCCAATGCACTTGCTGGTTAGTTGTGCGGAATTACAAAAGTGTGATTGTGATTTCGTGCACCAAGAAGTAGTACAAATTAAAATAAAAAACAGCCAATATTCATATAGAAAGGGACAGCCGTGAATCATATATGGATTTATAAAACAAATAATGATAATCAGAAAATGTAAAATAAATAGTAACAAACAAAAGGACATCACCTTCTATATGAGCATCTTCCATAACTTGGTCTCCTTCCACATCAAAATTGTCATTTTCAGGTTCACCAATATAATCTTCCTCATGGGGATATGAACATTTCCTCCATCATTTGTGGATGGCCTAGATCTTGCATCCTTAGTAATAGGAACTTCAATATGCTCCTCTTCTCTTTCCAAATGAACTCCTTGTTCACCCAAAAAATCATCAAGAGTCATTGCTGGACACTTTAGGATATTTTTTGAGGTTAAATTAGCTAGTTCTTTTTCAATAGCTCTAGCATCCTCAGCAATTGACTCAAAATCATCTTCCTCTTCTCTCTCCACTTGTACTCCTTCTGTATGCAATAATGCATCAAGAGTAATTATTGGACACTTTGCCTTGCTCTTTATCTTGTTAGATATTGGTTGCTCTTCTAGTTGAACATTATTCCTCACTTGGTTATGGGAAGACTGATAAACCATTATTTTATGATTTATATTGTGTTTAATTGTGTGGTTTTATCATGATCATTACCCACTTATTCATTAAATTAGCATGCATTTAGATTTCCTTCCTGAATTTATTACATGGTTGAAAACTACTTCTTAGAGACTTTAATTATGTATTTTTAATTCTCCTTTATTCCATTCGATGCCGTGATCTGTGTGTTGAGTGTTTTAGGCTTTACAGGGCATGAATGAATGGGAGATCAGAAAAGAAGCTGGCAAAAATGGAAGGAACACAAGAATTTGAGGAGATAACCAGCGATAAGTGACGCGGTCGCATGGCTCACGCAACCGCGCGAAGGGGAGAAGATCACAGTGACGCGGCCGCATGGCTCACGCGGCCGCGCGGATTGGAAAAGCTCAAGCGACGCGGTAGCATGGACGACGCGGACGCGTGGCATGGAAAAGCGCGAGTGACGCGTCCGCATGGGTGACGCGATCGCGTGACATGTGCGATCTGCATAATCTGCAGAGTTCGCTGGGGGCGATTTTGGACCTAATTTCGACCCAGTTTTCAGCCCAGAACAGCAGACTAGAGTCAGAGAACATGCAGAAACAGAACACAACATTCATTCTACACAGTTTTCAGTTTTAGATCTAGTTTTCACTCCTCCTCTAGGTTTTTCTCTTTAGGTTTTGGAATTTAATTTTCAATTGGTCTTAGCATTGGAACATTGAGAAGAGCTATTTCCTCATCAAGGCTTCGTTATTCTACTTCATTCTCTTAACTTGGTTTATTTCTTCCATGTTCTTTGCTTTGTTCAATTTTGTCATTTGAATACTTTTATGATTAAATACAAGAATTATTTCTTTCATTTTAATCCATTCTACCTTCCAATAATCATGTCTTCTTTTAATTCCCTTTCATATGTTATGGATTTATTATTTACAATGAGCGAGTAGTTCCCCTCACTTGATGGGGAGTTGATTGAAAGGAACTCTTGAGTTGGAAGGATTGAAAGAGAATTTGTAATTGGGTTAACTGTTGGATTGCTATCTTGTTACTAACACCAATCCCTTTGAACTAAGTGGGTTGCAACTCGTGAACAGATCTATCATTCCAACTTGTTTGACTTTCCTTTACCTAGTAAAGGATAACTAAATAGAACAACCATTAATTATAAATTAATCCTAAAATCACTCCATCAATAATAGAGATTCCAACTAATCAACTCGCAGTCAAGGCTTTTATTTATATTATTCAAATTTTCTCAATTTAATTTTCCATCTACTTAACTCAACTTTTTGGAAACATCTAATTAATAAAATAGCACATTTTCCTGCAACTCGTTGGGAGACGACCTGGGACTCAAACTCCCAGTAATTTTTAATTTAAATTCTCTGTGACATATTTCTAAATTGATAGCCAGATTTTCGGTGAGTTAAGAACTATACTGGCAACGTAATCAATTTAATAATTTTTAATTCACCACTTTCTGTGCTCCATCAATTTTTGGCGCCGTTGCCGGAGAGTTGCAATAGAGTGCTAAAGTTATTAATTAGAATTTATTTATTTGCATTTTATTTTATTGTTTTTACTATGAGCTGCGTATTTCTTTCGTCAATTGACGCGTTCACTACCTGACCCCAACTTGCCAATATTCGATCCTGAAATTGAAAGGACTATTTCACGAATAAGGTGAGCTAAGCGTCGGTTAGTCCTCTCTGAGGACGAATCTGAATCGTCAGTTGAGGAAGAAACCAGCCCCATTCTACTGATTCGGTTGTTTTACGTGCAGAAGACATGGCAGCTAGGAGAGTTACCTTCCAGGAGGAAGGAGCTTCTGATTTTACGATGCAACCATTTCAAGCGCATCATCCAGCGGTAGCTACAGATTTCGAAATAAAGACCGCACTGCTAAATTTGATGCCCAAGTTTCATGGCTTACCTGCTCAAGAGCCCATGAAGCACTTGAGAGATTTCCAGGCAGCCTGTTCTACTGTCAGGCGTGATGGTACTAATGAAACTTCAATTTTGCTGAAAGCTTTCCCGTTTTCTCTTGAGGGAAAAGCAAGAGAGTGGTACTACACTCAACCTCTAGCAAATGTATCCAACTGGGATACACTCAGAAAGGAGTTTTTGGAGAAATTCTTTCCATCTGAAGTTACTGATAAACTGAGGAAGGATATCTCCACCATTGTTCAGGATGACAATGAGTCTCTCTTTGAATACTGGGAGCACTTCAATAATCTTCTGGAAGCATGCCCCCACCACAGAATTGATAAGATGGTGTTACTCAGCTATATCACACAGGGTATGAGGCCCCAAGATAAGACCACATTGGAAAGTGCTAGCAATGGGTCTATGAAGAAATACAAGACCACTGATGAGGCATGACAATTGATCAGTGATTTAGCTGAATATACTAGGAACTACAAGCAAAGACAAGGCCGTTCAAAAGCCGTTGCAGAAGTATCCTCTAATAGAGAGACTGCGGCTCTAGCTCAGAGTATATGTGAGATGACCAACTTGCTGAAGTAGATGCAAATGAATCAACAACAAGCTCAGCAAGCTCAACCTCCCCCACCACAGCAAAACCAACAGCTAGTCCAACAGAGAGTTTGCGGAATCTGTGCTGATTATAGCCATTATACTAATGAATGCCCGCAACTCCAACAAGAAGACAACATGGTGGCATCCACTCATAATTTCTATGACCGCCCCAACCAAGGGTACAATCAAGGTGGAAATAATAACCATGGATGGCAGGACAATTCTAACCAGAATTGGAGGGACAACAATAACAGAGGAGGCAGAGATAATCAGGGAAATCAGAGGTGGAATAATAACAACAACAGGCAGCAGAATCAACCTTACAGAGCACCTCACCTGAGGCAAAACCAAGGACCACAGAATAATCAACAGCAGACCTCTCAATTCACTCATTCTTCTTTATCTCATAATGAAGAGTTACTACAATCTTTTGAGCGAAGACAGTAGACCATGGAAAATAACATCATGAATAGTATTAATGCCAGTCTGAATAGTCTGACCTCTATTTTGCAAGCTCTTGTCTCACAGATTGGAGCAACACAAAATTCCAATAACCAACCTTCAAGCTCCACTGGAATCCCCTCTCAACCATTACCCAATCCAAAGGGAGGCATTAATGCCATCACCCTAAGGTCCAGAACCACACTGCAGGAGAGGAATCAGGAGGAGCCAAGCTCACCAGAACACGCCTCAGCTGAAGAGGTGGTAGAAATAGAAGATGTTGAAGAGGAAGAGGATATACAGGACATAGCTGAAAAAGAAATGGCTCAACCACAGAAGGAAGCACCAAAAGGCGCAGACACTACGGAAAACACTACGCCTATTCCATTTCCACAACTTGCAAGGAAGCCCAGGAAGCAGTTGGAAACCGATCCTAAAATGGTAGAAATATTCAAAAAGGTCGAGGTAACTGTTCCTCTTTTTGATGTTATCCAGCAAGTATCTAAATATGCAAGGTTTCTAAAAGATTTATGTATCCATAAAGATAAAATTAATGAATTAGAAACTATTCCTTTAGGTAGTTCTATATCTGCTTTAATGGGAGGATTACCTGAAAAATATAGTGATCCAGGTCCTTGTATAGTTAGCTGTACTATTGGTGGTGTAGTGATTTATGATTGCATGTGTGATTTAGGAGCATGTGTTAGTATAATGCCTTTGTCTATATACGATATTTTGAGGCTCCCTCCCTTAAAAAGGTCGGCAGCTCATTTTGTGTTAGCAGATAAAAGCATTATTACAGTGGCTGGAGTTGCTGAAGATGTTTTGGTGAATATTAAAGGGCTTACATTTCCCACTGATTTTTATATCTTGGAGATGCACCATAATGATTCAGATAAGCCATCATCAATCCTACTTGGAAGACCATTCCTGAAGACATTAAAATTCAAATTAGATGCTTTTTCAGGAACATACTCCTTTGAAATAGATGGCCGCATAGTAATATTCAATCTGAATGGAGTCATTAACAACCCTCCAGAAGATCATTCTATCTTCCAGTGTGATGTCATAGATGAAAGTATAGCTGAAGTTCACAAGGAAGAGTTAGAAGAGAGGCACATTGGACAAGGTCCAAGTGTGGGGACCCTCTTACCTGACAATGAGGGCACTTCGTCATTTTCACAAGCTCCAGATAATCCAGAGCCTGCCCATGTTCAGAAGTTAGAATTGAAACCCCTCCCTCCACATCTCAAATACGCTTATCTTAAAGATGAGCAGAAATTTCCAGTTATCATTGCAAGGGAACTTACTTCTCAACAAGAAGAGCAGTTACTTGATGTGCTGAGGAAGCATAAGAAGGCAATTGGGTGGAGTTTGGCAGACATAGTAGGCATCAACCCTCAAGTATGTGAGCACAGAATATTTTTAGAAGAGGGAGCAAGACCTGTCCGTCAACCCCAAAGAAGATTGAATCTCACCATCTTGGAAGTTGTCAAAAAGGAAGTGACCAGATTATTGGAAGCAGGTATCATATATCCCATTTAAGACAGTGAATGGGTAAGCCCAGTACAAGTGGTGCCCAAGAAGTCTGGAGTCACTACAGTGAAGAATGAGCATGGAGAGCTCATAGCAACTAGAGTTCAGAATGCTTGGAGAGTTTGCATTGATTACAGACGTCTCAACCAAGCTACCCGTAAGGATCACTACCCACTTCCATTCATTGATCAAATGTTGGATCACCTGTCAGGTAAATCACATTATTGTTTTTTAGATGGTTACACATGTTATTTCCAGATTCATATAGCTCCTGAGGATCAGGAAAAAGGCCACTTTTACATGTCCTTTTGGGACTTATGCTTACAAGAGAATGCCTTTTGGCTTGTGCAATGCACCAGCTACTTTCCAAAGGTGCATGATGAGTCTTTTCTCTGACCTTATTGAGGATTGTATGGAAGTTTTTATGGACGATTTTAGCGTTTATGGTGATTCTTTTAGCCTTTGCTTAGATGGATTATCTAGAGTATTAGATAGATGTGTTAATACAAACCTTGTATTAAATTTTGAAAAATGTCATTTTATGGTAAAACAAGGGATTGTATTAGGACATGTGGTATCTAATAATGGCATTTCTGTAGACCCAGCAAAGGTGAATGTTATTTCTAGTTTACCTTACCCCTCTTCTGTGAGGGAAGTCCGTTCGTTCCTTGGCCATGCAGGTTTTTACAAGAGATTTATTAAGGACTTTAGTAAGGTAGCACTTTCCTTATCCAGATTACTGCAGAAGGATATTGAGTTCGAGTTCAGTGACGATTGCAAACAAGTGTTTGATAAGCTGAAGACTGCTCTGACTCAAGCTCCAATTGTGAGAGGACCAGACTGGAGCCAGCCGTTTGAAATCATGTGCGACGCTTCCAACCATGCAGTAGGAGCAGCGCTGGCTCAGCGTGAAGGTAAGGATCCTTTTGTTATTGCTTATGCATCTAAGACTTTAGACACTGCCCAGTCCAATTATACTACTACTGAGAAAGAGCTTCTTGCTATTGTTTTTGCTCTGGATAAATTCCGGGCTTATTTACTTGGTACTAGAGTAGTAGTGTATTCGGACCATGCAGCTTTAAAGTATCTATTAGCTAAAAAGGAATCCAAACCAAGACTTATACGTTGGATACTGTTGTTACAAGAATTTGATTTAGAAATAAAGGATAGGAGTGGTAATCAGAATTTAGTAGCAGACCACCTGAGTCGCCTTGAGCATATTAAGGATGATTCTACTCCTATAGATGATAATTTTCCTTTTGATAACCTGCAAGCAATATCTGAGGTAGTCCCTTGGTATGCACCTGTTGCTAATTATTTAGTTAGCCGCACATTTCCTACAAATTTTTCTAAGCATCAAAGAGACAAGCTGAAAAGCGAGTCTAAATATTATATATGGGATGACCCATATTTATGGAGATGTGGCGCTGACCAAGTAATTAGACGTTGTGTGCCTGAATCAGAATTCCAGTCCATTTTAGAGGCTTGTCACTCATCCGAGAGTGGAGGACATTTTGGCACTCAAAGAACGGCTAGAAAAATCTTAGACTGTGGATTCTGGTGGCCTACTCTTTTTAGAGACGCTGCTGAGTTTTGTAAATCCTGTCTCCCATGCCAAAAATTTGGTAATATATCCAGGAGGGATGAGATGCCTCAACAAATTATGCTTTTCTGTGAAATTTTGATGTTTGGGGCATTGACTTCATGGGTCCATTTCCAAATTCTAATGGATATTTTTATATATTGTTAGCTGTGGATTATGTTTCCAAATGGGTGGAAGCAATTCCTACCCGTACTGATGATGCTAACACTGTTGTTTCCTTTGTGAGAAACCTTATTATATGTCGCTTTGGATCACCACGAGCAATCGTGAGCGATCAAGGCACCCATTTTTGTAACAGGAGACTAACAGGATTAATGAAGAAGCATGGGATAATTCATAAAGTTGCAATAGCTTACCATCCCCAAACTAATGGGCAAGTTGAGGTGTCAAACAGAGAAATTAAGCGTATCTTGCAAAAGATAGTAAAGCCACATAGAAAAGACTGGAGAACCAGGCTACAAGATGCACTTTGGGCATATAGAACAGCTTACAAGACACCAATCGGGATGAGTCCTTTCCGCTTGGTTTATGGAAAAGCTTGTCATCTCCCAGTTGAAGTAGAACACATAGCCTTTTGGGCAGTTAAGGAGTGCAACATGGGAATTGAGAAAGCCAGAGCTGAAAGGAAGTTGCAACTGCAAGAACTGGAGAGCCATCGCCTAGAAGCTTATGAGAACTCAAGAATATATAAGGAAAAGATGAAGGCTGTACATGATCAAAACATCAAGAAGAAAGAGTTCCAACTTGGGGATTTAGTCCTCTTTTACAAATCTCGACTAAGGCTCATGCCAGGTAAGTTGAGATCAAGATGGGAAGGTCCATATAGAGTAGAGACGGCCAAACCGTACGGAGTTTATCACCTAAGCCATCCTTCAAGCTCTGAACTTATTAAGGTTAATGGACAACGCCTGGAGCTATACCAAGGCGAGAAGATGCAGAGAAACAAGGAGCTTGAGATCTTCCTCTTGGAAGATCCCCACATAGCAGAAGATAGAGCAAGTGGTGCGTCCAACTTACGGACGTTAAAGCAAAGTGCTAGGTGGGAGACAACCCACCATGGTATGATCGTTCTTTTCTTTATTTTTAGTTTTTCCTATTCAATAACTCTTCTCTTTATTAGTACTTTCGTGCATTTGCATTTACATGTTTTTATTTTTCAAAAAAAAAAATTCGCTACGCGACGCGATCGCATCAGCGACGCGTTCGCGTCGCTTGGAGAGTAAAGAAAAATAAAAGTGAACAGAGAGTCACACTGGAGCGTTGTTGGAGGCGTGCCACTGGCACAAATCGACCCACGCGACCGCATCCCTGACGCATTCGCGTCGCATGGGAATCATGGCCTCCCACGCGGCCGCGTGCCCTAAGTTTTCGACGTAAAAGGGTGCACAATGAAATATTGTGCGAGAGTGGTGCTGGATTGGTGCTGGAAGAAAAATTCTTATCACGCGACCGCGTCGCAGCCGCGTCCTCCATTTTCTGAAGCACGCTCACGTGATCGCGTGACCCACGCGATCGCGTCACCCTATTTTGGCAAATAAATTAATTTGAACAGAGAGTTGTGCTGGCGCGAGGCTGCACTCGCGCCAGAAGCATAACATCGGTCACGCGACCGCGTGACCGACGCGATCGCGTGACCATACTTAAAGCGCATCCACGCGAACGCGTGCCCCACGCGGCCGCGTCGCATGCGCCGCACAACTCAACCTAAAATTGCCACATATCTTATCTTTCTCTCCTCCAAATCCGAATTTTTTTTCCCTCCTTATTTCTTCTTTCTCCCTTCTTCCTTCTATCTTACCTATCCCTTTCTATCTCCCACCTCCATTACCAAGGTTCTATTTTCTTCCCCCTTCTTTTCTTTTTTTATCATTATTGTTATTTTATATGTTATTTTCTTTTTCTTTTCCTCTTCTTTTCATTATTCTTATTTTCTTTTTTTTTCTTCTTTTCCTTTTTACATGGTGTTAGAAATTTATTTGAGTCTTTATTCCTCATTATATGCTTGTGAATTGTTACAAATTATTTGACAATTATTATTATTATTTTTAAGGGATTGCTTGCATGTTCACCTTCATACTTTCTATATCTTATTTACCATGCATGTCATGTGTTTGTGAAAAAGCCCATATAGCATTATGAACTTTTCTACATTACTTTACTCTACCATTCAATGCTTGCTTTTCACAAATTCTCTTTCCTATTGTTTTAATTGAATTTAATTATCAATACAAACATTTTGGCTTGTTACAACTGATGCTTGGTCTATGCTACTCATGCCCTTTTCCGGCATGCTAATAAACACCTTGCATCCACTTATGTTTCGATGCACTCACTATTTTTCATTGATGGCTTTTCATATGTACTCGAGAGCATGTGTTAATGTCAATACATCTTAATGTGCATCCATCACCACTCTTCCATTTTCTTCCTTGCTATATATCTATTTGAACTTAATTTACTTTCCCCTCCCTTTTTCAGGATGGCCACCAAGAAAGGAAAGGAGAAAGCAACTCCTAAACCCCCAGCAAGAAGAGGAACTAAAAGAGCATTAGTGGCAGAGCCCCCTTCAACCACAGTCAAGCCCTCAACAAAGAGAGTTAAGAGGATAATAAAGGTTGATGAAAAGGAGAAAGCCTTTCCAGCAAAGGCACTGCGCGATTTCCCAATCGGTATTGTGAGCAGATGTTCCCTATCCTGGCAGAAAGGAACTATAACAATGAATACCTTCTTATCCTCCCGTCCAATATTGCTACCTTTGTTGAGCCGAAAATTGAACGAAGATAATGGGGTTTCCTACAGAGACAGTCGAGACAGGTCAATCTTTCTTGGGTAGTTGAGTTCAACTCTAACTTCTACATGCCAACCCTGCAGTCTGTTTATGTCCTGCAGAAGCAAGTCCCATTACAGAAGAGGCCACTCAGCAAGCTCTAAGTCTTCCCCCTATGCCAGAAGGAACGGACGCCTTCCAAGAAGCCACACTTAAGCGCCAGAGGTACCAATTTGACTGGGACTACGTTCTCGGAGTTATCGCATTACCTGGCAGCCGTTGGATCTACGGATACCACCGTACCCGCCCTAAGGAAATCTTGGCTTCAGCACTTACTTTGGAGGCTCGCGTATGGGCACAGATCATGTCTCATTACGTCTTTCCGAGCACTCACGAGTCCTCCTTCACTGCGGACATGGCCGTTCTACTATGGTGCATCCTTACAGACCAACCTCTGAATCTCTCATGCCATATCCGGAATGCTATGGGAAACGTACAAATTGCGCGCAATTTACCTTTTCCCGCCTTGGTCTCCGATCTTGTCTCAGCAGCCGGAGTCTCCTACAGAGCAGGGGACACCAAAGCTGTGCTTCCACGGGAGGATCAGTATGTCCCTAACGGAAAATACCTCAGACTTCCAGCAGCCACTACAAGTTTTCCTACTGCTCCAGTTGAAGAGAATCCTTCTTCAACCCCACAAGCACCTACAATTGATGAATTGCTCCAGCAGATAATCAAAAGGTTGGATCGGCAAGAACACAAAGCTAAGTCGAGAGAGTGCCGCAACCACCGACGATTCAAACACCTCAGGGAGCTACTTAGAGGAGATTGCAAAGACTCAGACACCCCGGAATCCACTTCTTTTACCAGCACAGGGAGCCATGACGGTCCCGATTGTGGAGATACTGCTTCTAGCCCACCCCTGTTCCTGACAGATGGCACCGAGGATGGTGCAAAGCCTTAAGTGTGGGGAGGTCAGTCAGTACCTGACTTCCGGAGGTAATTTCTCTTCTCTAGCACCAATAATTAGGATATTTTAGTTAGATTTTCTTTCTTTTATAGAATAGAATAATTTGCATAGGTTAGGATAGTTGCATGCATGTTCTACTTGATTGAAAAGACAATAAGTTTCTTTTAAGACTCTATCTTTGGAACAAAATTTCACTAATTTTTCAAAATTTTTATGATAAAATTGCTTGAGTTGTATTTGGAACATGATGTTTGAGCTAAAGAACACACAACCTGTGAAAGATTTGAGCCTTTATGTATGGTTACGTTATTTAACCATAATTATTTCATTCTTGTGTGTTTACTTCTCTATGATTGTAATCTATATTTTGTTTTATCTTATATGTCCAATATTTATTATATTTACATGCTTGCACATGATTGAGGCCATTATTTGTTTAAACTCACTTATCCAAATTAAGCCTACCCTTTTTAATTACCTTTGTTAACCTCTTTGAGCCTTTAAATCCCATTTGTTCTATATTTTACCACATTACTAACCTTAAGCTGAAAAGCAATTGTATATCCCAAATTGAATCTTTGGTTAGCTTAAGATAGAATTGTGTGTGCTAGTTAGGTATGGGAAATTGTGGAAACAAAAGTTGTTAAGGGAATGTGTCATGAAAATTTAATGGAAATTTGGATACCTACTTATGTGAAACTATAAGAATAAAAAAATCTATATGCATTGATAAGCTATATTTATTTTAATGTGTAAAAAAATAATAATAAATAAAAAAATAAATAAGGGGACAAAATTACCCCAATGTTGAATTCAGAATTCAAAGATTAATGCACGTATGATAGAATCAAAATACAAAGTGATACATGAGTATGGATTGAAAAAAAAGGAAATTCTGGGTAGCTAGGTATGAACTTTAAGATTACATTAAAAATATATAGGTTGGGTTGAAGCTTAGGTTAATTAAAGATTCAATTTAGCAGCTCACTTAACCATATGTATACCCCTACCTATACCTTGGCCCCATTACAACCTTGAAAAGACCTTATGATGTTTGCATTGGTATATTAACTGTTGTTGATTGGTTAGGAGAAAAACAAAAGTTAGAAAGCATGATTAGAGAAGGATAGAGTGATTACCCTATACACTAGAGATTAGAGCGTACATACATTATCAGTGAGGGTTCAATGCTTGAATTTTCATGTTCCCTGCTTTCATAGGCTATCCTCTTGCATTTTTATCTGTTTTACTGTATAAGGGTAGAATTAGTGGAATTTGATTTGTAATTGTTTCGAAGAGCTTATTTACTTTTGATCAAGTGGGCAAGAATCATATAGTTGCATTTATTTACATATATAGGATTGCATTGCATTTCATGAGTTTCTACATGTTCATACTTGTCTACTTTATCTCCTTCTAATAAGCATGAGGACATGCTAATCTTTAAGTGTGGAGGTTGATAAACCATTATTTTATGGTTTATATTGTGTTTAATTGTGTGATTTTATCATGATCCTTACCCACTTATTCATTAAATTAGCATGCATTTAGATTTCTTTCCTGAATTTATTACATGGTTGAAAACTTCTTCTTAGAGACTTTAATTATGTATTTTTAATTCTCCTTTATTCTATTCGATGCCGTGATCTGTGTGTTGAGTGTTTCAGGCTTTACAGGGCATGAATGAATGGGAGATCGAAAAAGAAGCTGGCAAAAATGGAAGGAACACAAGAATTTGAGGAGATAACCAGCGAGAAGTGACGCGGTCGCATGGCTCACGCGACCGCGCGGATTGGAAAAGCTCAAGCGACGCGGTAGCGTGGACGACGCGGACGCGTGGCATGGAAAAGCACGAGTGACGCGTCCGCATGGATGACGCGATCGCGTGACATGTGCGATCTGCATAATCTGCAGAGTTCGCTGGGGCGATTTTGGGCCGGAACAGCAGACTAGAGCCAGAGAACATGCAGAAACAGAACACAACATTCATTCTACACAGTTTTCAGTTTTAGATCTAGTTTTCACTCCTCCTCTAGGTTTTTCTCTTTAGGTTTTGGAATTTAATTTTCAATTGGTCTTAGCATTGGAACATTGAGAAGAGCTATTTCCTCATCAAGGCTTCGTCATTCTACTTCGTTCTCTTAACTTGGTTTATTTCTTCCATGTTCTTTGCTTTGTTCAATTTTGTCATTTGAATACTTTTATGATTTAATACAAGAATTATTTCTTTCATTTTAATCCATTCTACCTTCCAATAATCATGTCTTCTTTTAATTCCCTTTCATATGTTATGGATTTATTATTTACAATGAGTGAGTAGTTTCCCTCACTTGATGGGGAGTTGATTGAAAGGAACTCTTGAGTTGGAAGGATTGAAAGAGAATTTGTAATTGGGTTAACTGTTGGATTGCTATCTTGTCACTAACACCAATCCCTTTGAACTAAGTGGGTTGCAACTCGTGAACAGATCTATCATTCCAACTTGTTTGACTTTCCTTTACCTAGTAAAGGATAACTAAACAGAACAACCATTAATTATAAATTAATTCTAAAATCACTCCGTCAATAATAGAGATTCCAACTAATCAACTCCCAGTCAAGGCTTTTATTTATATTATTCAAATTTCCTCAATTTAATTTTCCATCTACTTAACTCAACTTTTTGAAAACATCTAATTAATAAAATTGCACACTTTCCAGCAACTAGTTGGGAGACGACCTGGGACTCAAACTCCCAGTAATTTTTAATTTAAATTCTCTGTGACATATTTCTAAATTGATAGGCAGATTTTCAGTGAGTTAAGAACTATACTGGCAACGTAATCAATTTAATAATTTTAATTCACCACTTTCTGTGCTCCATCAAAGACCTTACAGACCGGTTCATACATTGTCCACAAGTATCTTAGTTCTCCCTTCCATAGAATTTTTTCTACTTTCTTTGTCTCCAATTTTTGAAAATTTTCTCTTAGGATGTGCTATTTTGGCTTGATTACTTCATTTATCACCTTTGAATTTAAAATTTTGGACTAGTTTCGCAGCAGAAGATACTTACTTCATTTCAATTTCTTTAACTTTTGCATGAGCTTGATACTTTTTTACGAGCCTTATTCTCTTTGAAGTTGCTCCATTTTCCATTATGTTACTGTATAAAAATATTAAACAACCATAAAATACAATTGCATACACATCTAATAAGGAAAAAAGGTAAGAAAACCACAAATATGCAAAACAACAAAATGAAGAGCAAATCAAGTAGTGAACCATAACAAAAATTGCCAAATTTCATACATAAATTGTTCAGCAAATCAAGTTCAAAACTGCAAAAATACAGCGATAGATCTGACTTATATACCATAAATAAGGGAAACAAGTCACTCAAAAGTCTTCGGAATCATATTCTTCATCCGACCTTGTGTTATACTTGTGGGAAAAATAGACTTCTTTTGCGACATCGATGAGAACTTCATTCAAATCATTCCTTACCAAGTCTACTTCACCATCATCATTATATTACGTATACAAGGAACCATCAAATTATCAACTGGCTTATTTTCATAAGTATCTTTAGCATCAATATCAACTTGATCACTTATGCTAAATAAGTCCCTTATAATTGTCTTCATTACATAATATTTATTTTATCAAATGCATCTTGCACATAGAAGCATTAATGCACTTGACATGCCAATACAAAAGGCTCTTCTTGATAGCACTTTTTGTTAAAATGCACATATGTCGAACCATAAGCATCCTCCCTAGCCTCATAGCAATCACATTTGAACAATGTAATCTTAAAATTTTCATAGTAGTCTAACTCAATGATATCATTCATTCTATCATAATAAGAAAAATTTTCATCAATTGGATTTGCATCCTTTGTGCTTGCAAAGCTTGTCATCAATGCAACTAAAGTAACACCACTATTTTGTGTCTTGCGTCTAACCTCATGTTGCCTAGTGTGAAATCTATATCCGTTGATAAAATAACTAGAATATCTTTTTGCACATTGGGTTGGTCCTTTAGAGAGCTCTTTTATCCAATTTGGAACATCATGCCGTAAAGCACAAACTTTAAACCATGTAGAAAAGTTTTTGCTATGGTTTTTAGTTCTCATCTATCTTGTTCCTTGTTAATAAGTCTCATGCTCACTAAACCCAAAAGTAAAATATTTGTAAGTATAAAACAGACCTATCATAGTATATAGTCATATATTTTGTGACAATTCAATAATATATAGCTATGAACTTGCTCTCAAGACTTGTCATCAAGGAGAAAAGGTTCACCTTTTTTTGCACCCAAAGGAACACCTCTTTTTGAAAATAGATTCTAAAATGCATCTGTAGTTTCCATCACAGAATTATTAGGTTCATCATTATTTCTGGGTTGTCTATTCAATTTTGTTTGAACACTAGCATGTAAGTAACGTGAGCAAAATGTCAAACATTCTTCAACCAAATATGCCTCTATAATAGATCCTTCAGGATGACTTCTATTTCAAACATATGACTTAAAAGTACACATATATCTTTTTAGAGGAAGCATCCAACAAAATTGAACTAGGCCTCCCAATCTCACTTCATTAGCCAAATGAATAGGCAAATGAATCATTATGTTGAAGAAAGAAAGAGGAAAGATCCTCTCTAATTGGCATAATGTTGTGACAATATCCCCTTCTAATTGATCTATCTCTTGTAATGTGATAAATTTTTTACACAATTGACGAAAAATGAGCCAAGTCAAATAAAAGGAACTGCAACTTGATTTGGAAGTATTCCTTCGATAGGAATTTGTAACAAATAGTGAAGCATGAAATGAGCATCATGAGTCTTGTAACTAGATATTCTTCTCTCCAAAAGGTTCACACACCGAGAAATATTTGAAGCAGAGCCATCTAGCAACTTTGCTGTCTCTAAGACGTCACAAAAAATTGACTTTTCAGCATTAGTCATTAAGTAGCATGCCTTTGCCAGCGTCACCTTTTTTCTACCATTTGTTTTCTTGGGTGAAAGTTCTTTCGAATGCCCATTTCTTACAAGTCATATAGAGCATTTGTATGATCTTTTATCTTGCCAAAAATATCCAAGAGAGTCCAAGAATACTGTCAACTATGTTCTTTTCTATGTGCATCAAATCTAGATTGTGTCATGATGTGTTATACTGCCAATAAGGTAAATAAAAGAATATTGACCTCTTCTTCTATGGACCATCTTTCTTTGGTTTTAGTTTCCCAAATGAATTATCTATATACTTCAACTGACTTAAAGCTTCAGTACCCGACAATAATGGTGGAGCTTACTTATGTTCTATTTTTTCATTAAAAGATCTCTTATTAGCTCTCCATGGATGCTCCTCAAGCAAAAAGGCATGATGACTCATGTAACATGTCTTGCGACTATATGTAAGATAATTAGAATAAGTCCCATGGTTACAACAAGGGTAAGCTAGCTTCCCTTTTGTTCTCTAACTAGATAGTATTGTGATGAGCGGATAATTTATACGCTTTTTGACATTGTTTTTAGGTAGTTTTTAGTAAGTTCAAGCTACTTTTAGGGATGTTTTCATTAGTTTTTATGTTAAATTCACATTTCTGGACTTTACTATGAGTTTGTGTGTTTTTCTGTGATTTCAGGTAATTTCTGGCTGAAATTGAGGGACTTGAGCAAAACTCTGAAAAAGGCTGACAAAAGGACTGCTGATGCTGTTGGAATCTGACCTCCCTGCACTCGAAATGGATTTTCTGGAGCTACAAAACTCCAATTGGCGCGCTCTTAACGGCGTTGGAAAGTAGACATCCAGAGCTTTCCAGCAATATATAATAGTCCATACTTTATTCGGAAATTGATGACGTAACTTGGCGTTGAACGCCAAGTACATGCTGCTGTCTGGAGTTAAACGCCAGAAAAACGTCATGATCCGGAGTTGAACGCCCAAAACACGTCATAACTCGGAATTCAACTCCAAGAGAAGCCTCAGCTCGTGGATTGATCAAGCTCAGCCCAAGCATACACCAAGTGGGCCCCGGAAGTGGATTTATGCATCAATTACCTACTCATGTAAACCCTAGGAGCTAGTAGATTATAAATAGAACATTTAACTATTGTATTAGATGTCTTTTGACCACATTTCATCTTTGGTCTCAGTTTTGTATTATTCTTCATCTTAGGAGGCCATTGAGCACGTTTCAGGGGGCTGGCCATTCGGCCATGCCTGAACTTTTTACTTATGTATTTTCAACGGTGGAGTTTCTGCATACCATAGATTAAGGGTGTGGAGCTCTACTGTACCTCAAGTATTAATGCAATTCTATTTTCTTTTATTCAAATCTCTCTTATTCTTATTCCAAGATATTCATTCGTACCCAAGAACATGATGAATGTGATGATTATGTGACGCTCATTATCATTCTCACTTATGAACGCACGTGATTGACAACCACTTCCGTTCTACATGCAACAGAGCTTGAATGTGTATCTCTTAGATTCCCCAATAGAATCTTCGTGGTATAAGCTAGATAGATGGCGGCATTTATGAGGATCCGGAAAGTCTCACCTTGTCTGTGGTATTCCGAGTAGGATTCCGGTAATGAATGACTGTGACGTGCTTCAGACTCGCAAGTGCTGGGCGTTAGTGACAGACGCAAAAGAATCAAGGGATTCTATTCCAGTAGGAGCGGGAACCAACCAGTGATTAGCCGTGCTGTGACAGAGTGCGTGAGCGTAGTTTTCACTGCGAGGATGGGATGTAGCCTTCGGCCAGGTGATGCCTCCAGACGATTAGCCATGCGAGTGACAGCCGCAGAGGACCATTTTCCCGAGAGGATTCAAAGTAGCCATCGTCGAACGGTGAACCCCTATACACAGCTTGCCATGGAAAGGAGTAAGAAGGATTGAGTTGAAGCGGTAGGAGAGTAGGCGTCCGTGAGCCATACAGTACCTCCATATGCTTATTTGAAATTCCCACCAATGAATCTGCATAAGTATCCCTTTTATTATTTCTTTTTATTATTTGATTTTCTAAATTCCATAATTTTATCTGCCTAACTGAGATTTACAAGGTGACCATAGCTTGCTTCATACCAACAATCTCTGTGGGATCGACCCTTACTCGCGTAAGGTTTATTACTTGGACGACCCAGTACACTTGCTGGTTAGTTGAACGGAGTTGTGTCCACTCGTGCCAATTTCAAATTCCATAAAAGTACAACTTAAAGAATAGTGATCACAATTTCGTCCACCAAGTTTTTGGCGCCGTTGCCGGGGATTGTTCGAGTATGGACAACTGACGGTTCATCTTGTTGCTCAGATTAGGTAATTTTATTTTCAAAAATCTTTTTCAAAATTTTTCTTTTCTTTTTCGTTTTTCCAAAAATGTTTTTCGAAAAAATTAATAAAAATACAAAAAAATTAGAAAATCATAAAAATCAAAAATATTTTGTGTTTCTTGTTTGAGTCTTGTGTTAATTTTTAAGTTTGGTGTCAATTGCATGCTTGAAAATTTTTTCTTGCATTCTTTTCGAAAATCTCATGCATTCATAGTGTTCTTCATGATCTTCAAGTTGTTCTTGACAAGTCTTCTTGTTTGATCTTGATGATTTCTTGTTTTGTGTCTTTTCTTGTTTTTCATGTGCATCTTTGCATTCATATCTTTCATGCATTAAAGATTTCTAAGTTTGGTGTCTTGCATGTTTTCTTTTCATCAAAATTTTTTTCAAAAATATGTTCTTGATGTTCATCATGATCTTCAAAGTGTTCTTGGTGTTCATCTTGACATTCATAGCATTCTTGCATGCATTCATTGTTTTGATCTAAAAATTTCATGCATTGAGTATTTTTGTTGTTTTTCTCTCTCATAATTAAAAATTCAAAAATCAAAAAATATATTTTCCTTATTTTCTTCCAAATTTTCGAAATTTTGGGTTGACTTGGTCAAAAATTTTTAAAATTAGTTGTTTCTTACAAGTCAAGTCAAAATTTCAAATTTTAAAAAAATCTTATCTTTTCAAAATCTTTTTCAAAAATCATATCTTTTCCATTTTTTATTTTTTATTTTCGAAAATTTAAAAAAAAAAATTTTTCAAAATCTTTTTCTTATCTCTTATATCTAATTTTCGAAATTAGCTAACAATTAATGTGATTGGTTAAAAAATTTGAAGTTTGTTACTTTCTTGTTAAGAAAGGTTCAATCTTTAAGTTCTAGAATCTTATCTTGTAGTTTCTTGTTAGTTAAGTCATTTTTAAAAATTAAATCTTTTTTTCAAAATATCTTTTTCTTAAAACTTTTATTTTATCTTTTATCTTATCTTTTTCAAAAATTTTATCTTTTTCAAAATTTGATGTCAAAATATCTTATCTAACTTCTTATCTTCTTATCTTTTTCAAAATTTGATTTCAAATCTTTTTCAATCAACTAACTAACTTTTTGTTTGTTTCTTATCTTTTTCAAAACCACCTAACTACTTTTCCCTCTCTAATTTTCGAAAATATCTCATCTCTTTTTCAAAAATTCTTTTTTTTTGTTTTAAATTTTAATTTTAATTATATTTTGTCTTTAATTTTCGAAAATTACTAACCTCTTTTTCAAAAATTATTTTCGAAATCTCTCTTCTCTTCTCTTATTTTATTTAATTAATTAACTACTAACACTTCTCTTCACCTTTCTTCATCCAAAAATCCGAATCTCCATCTCCATTCTTCTATCCCCTTTCTTCTTCTACTAACATAAGGGAATCTCTATACTGTGACATAGAGGATTCCTCTTTTTTTCTTGTTTTCTTCTCTTTCATATGAGCAGGAACAGGGAAAAAGGCACTCTTGTTGAAATTGATCCAGAACCTGAAAGGACTCTGAAGAAAAAATTAAGAGAAGCTAAATTACAACAATCCAGAAATAACCTTTCAGAAATTTTCGAACAAGAGAAGGAGATGGCAGCCGAAAATAATAATAATAATGCAAGGAGAATGCTTGGTGACTTCACAAAGCCAACGTCCAAGTTTGATGGAAGAAGCATCTCCATTCCTGCCATTGGAGCCAATAACTTTGAGCTGAAACCTCAGCTAGTTGCTTTAATGCAACAAAACTGCAAGTTTTATGGACTTCCATCTGAAGATCCTTATCAGTTCTTAACTGAGTTCTTGCAGATCTGTGAGACTGTAAAGACGAATGGAGTTGATCCTGAAGTCTACAGACTCATGCTTTTCCCTTTTGCTGTAAGAGACAGAGCTAGAATATGGTTGGATTCACAACCTAAGGATAGCCTGGACTCCTGGGAGAAGCTGGTCACTGCCTTCTTGGATAAATTCTTTCCTCCTCAAAAGCTGAGCAAGCTGAGAGTGGATGTTCAAACCTTCAAACAAAAAGATGGTGAATCCCTCTATGAAGCTTGGGAAAGATACAAGCAGCTGACCAAAAGATGTCCATCTGACATGTTTTCAGAATGGACCATATTAGATATATTCTATTATGGTCTCTCTGAATTTTCGAAAATGTCATTGGACCATTCTACAGGTGGATCTATTCACCTAAAGAAAACGCCTGAAGAGGCTCAAGAACTCATTGACATGGTTGCAAACAACCAATTCATGTACACTTCTGAGAGGAATTCCGTGAATAATGGGATACCTCAGAAGAAAGGAGTTCTTGAAATTGATGCTCTGAATGCCATATTGGCTCAGAACAAAGTGTTGACTCAACAGGTCAACATGATCTCTCAAAATCTGAATGGACTGCAACATGCATCCAACAGTAATAGAGAGGCAGCTTCTGAAGAAGCTTATAATCCTGAAAACCCTGCCATGGCAGAGGTCAATTACATGGGTGAACCATATGGAAACACCTATAACCCATCATGGAGAAATCATCCAAATTTCTCCTGGAAGGTTCAACAAAAGCCTCAACAAGGCTTTAACAATGGTGGACGCAATAGGCTGGGCAATAGCAAGCCATATCCATCATCTTCTCAGCAACAGACAGAGAACTCTGAACAAAACACTTCTAATTTAGCCAATATGGTCTCTGATATGTCAAAGGCCACTTTCAGTTTCATGAATGAAACCAGATCTTCCATCAGAAATCTGGAGGCACAAGTGGGCCAGCTGAGTAAGAAAGTTATTGAAACTCCTCCCAGTATTCTCCCAAGCAATACAGAAGAAAATCCAAAAGGAGAGTGCAAGGCCATTGATGTGATCAATATGGCCGAATGCACAAGGGAGGAAGAGGACGAAAATCCTAGTGAGGAAGACCTCCTGGGACGTCCCTCAAGCAAGAAGGAGTTTCCTATTAAGGATCCAAAGGAATCTGAGGCTCATATAGAGACCATAGAGATTCCATTAAATCTCCTTCTGCCATTCATGAGCTCTGAAGACTATTCATCCTCTGAAGAGGATAAAGATGTGACTGGAGAGCAAGTTGCTCAATATTTAGGAGCTATCATGAAACTGAATGCCAAGTTGTTTGGTAATGAGACTTGGGAAAGTGAACCTCCCTTGCTGATTAGTGAACTAGACACTTGGATTCAGAAAACTCTACCTCAAAAGAAACAAGATCCTGGCAAGTTCTTAATACCTTGTACCATTGGCACCATGAGCTTTGAAAAAGCTCTATGTGATCTGGGGTCAGGGATAAATCTTATGCCACTCTCTGTAATGGAGAAGCTAGGGATCATTGAGGTACAACCTGCCTTGTTCTCATTGCAATTGGCAGACAAGTCAGTGAGACAAGCCTATGGAATAGTGGAGGACGTGCTAGTAAAGGTTGAAGGCCTTTACATCCCTGCTAATTTCATAATCTTAGACACTAGGAAGGAAGAGGATGACTGCATCATCCTTGGAAGACCTTTCCTAGCCACAGCAAGAGCTGTGATATATGTCAACAGAGGTGAGTTAGTCCTTCAATTGAATGAGGACTACCTTGTGTTTAAAGCACATGGCCATCCCTCTGTGACAAAAGAGAGTAAGCATGAAGAGCTTCTCTCAGTTCAGAGTCAAGAAGAACCTACACAGTCAAACTCTAAGTTTGGTGTTGTGAGGCCACAACCAAACTCTAAGTTTGGTGTTAATACCCCATATCCAAACTCTAAGTTTGGTGTTGGGACTATACAACATTGACCTGATCACCTTGTGGCTCCATAAGAGCTACTGTCAAGCTATTGACATTAAAGAAGCGCTTGTTGGGAGGCAACCCAATTTTATTTATCTAATTTTTATTTTATTGTTATTTTGTGTTTTATTAGGTACATGATCATAAGGAGTCACGAAAAAATCATAAAAATTAAAAACAGAATCAAAAACAGCAGAAGAAAAAAATTCACACCCTGGAGGACGCACAGACTGGCGTTCAACGCCAGTAAGATGCATCTGGCCGGCGTTCAACGCCAGAACAGAGCACCATTCTGGCGCTGAACGCCAGCTACAAGCAACATTCTGGCGCTGAACGCCAGAAATGTGCCCAGAGAAGAAAAGCTGGCGCTGAACGCCAGCAACAAGCATGAAACTGGCGTTCAACGCCAGAAACATGCTTTACATGGGCGTTGAACGCCCAGAACGTGCACCAATGGGCGTTTAAACGCCAGAATGGTGTGACAAGGCATTTTACATGCCTATTTGGTGCAGGGATGGAATTCCTTGACACCTCAGGATCTGTGGACCTCACAGGATCCCCACCTACCTCGCCCTCTCTCTTTCCATTCATGGTAATCCCTTCTGTTTTTCATTCACCACTTACATCTATCCACTCTTCCCCATACACCCCACCTACCTTTACAATTCAACTTCTCTTCCCACCCAATCCCACCCATATAGTCGAATCCATCTCCCCTCACTCACCTCCATTTTCTTCTTCTTCTTCTTCCTCTCTTCTTTCTTCTCTTGCTCGAGGGCGAGCAATATTTTAAGTTTGGTGTGGTAAAAGCATAGCTTTTTTTGCTTTTCCATTACCATTAATGGCACCTAAAGGCCAGAGAAACCTCAAAGGGAAGACAAAAGCTTACACCTCTGAGTCTTGGGAGATGGAAAGACTCATATAAAGCCGTCATAGCTCAGTGGTAGAACATGTGGCTGCAAATCAAGAGATCCCTAAGATACCTCAGGGGATAAGTTATCTTCCACACAAATATTGGAAGCAACTAAGGGTAGAAACACCAAAATTACTAGGAATCATTCAACAGAAGCAAGGAAGAGACATAGAGGAGCTCAAAAAGCACCATTGGACCTTCAAGAAGGCGCCACCCTCACTCAGGTGGATTCATTCCTTGTTCTTTATTTCTTTCTGCTTTTCGGTTTTTAATGTTGTGTTTATCTATGTTTTGTGTCTCTACTTCATGATCATTAGTATGTAACCATGCCTTAAAGCTATGAATAAAATCCATTAACCCTTCACCTCTCTTAAATGAAAAATGTTTTAATTCAAAAGAACAAGAAGTACATGAATTTCGAATTCATCCTTGAATTTAATTTAATTATATTGATGTGGTGACAATACTTTTTGTTTTCTGAATGAATGATTGAACAGTGCATATGTCTTTTGATATTGTTGTTTATGAGTGTTAAAATTGTTGGCTCTTGAAAGAATGATGAACAAAGAGAAATATTATTGATAATCTGAAAAATCATGAAATTAATTCTTGAAGCAAGAAAAAGCAGTGAAAAAGCAAAAGCTTGTGAAAAAAAATGGCGCAAAAAAAAATAGAAAGAAAAAGAAAAAGCAAGCAGAAAGAGCCAATAGCCCTTAAAACCAAAAGGCAAGGGTAAAACGGATCCAAGGCTTTGAGCATCAATGGATAGGAGGGCCCAAGGAAATCAAAATCCAGGCCTAAGCGGCTAAATCAAGCTGTCCCTAACCATGTGCTTGTGTCATGAAGGTCCAAGTGAAAAGCTTGAGACTGAGTGGTTAAAGTTGTGATCCTAAGCAAAAAGAGTGTGCTTAAGAGCTCTGGACACCACTAACTGGGGACTCTAGCAAAGCTGAGTCACAATCTGAAAAGGTTCACCCAGTTATGTGTCTGTGGCATTTATGTATCCGGTGGTAATACTGGAAAACAAAGTGCTTAGGGCCACGGCCAAGACTCATAAGTAGCTGTGTTCAAGAATCAACATGCTTAACTAGGAAAGTCAATAACACTATCCAAAATTCTAAGTTCCCAGAGACGCCAATCACTCTGAACTACAAAGGAAAAAGTGAGATGCCAAAACTGTTCAAAAGCAAAAAGCTACAAGTCCCGCTCATCTAATTATAATTAATATTCATTGATATTCTGGAATTTATAGTATATTCTCTTCTTTTATCCTATTTGATTTTCAGTTGCTTGGGGACAAGCAACAATTTAAGTTTGGTGTTGTGATGAGCGGATAATTTATACGCTTTTTGGCATTGTTTTTAGGTAGTTTTTAGTAAGTTCAAGCTACTTTTAGGGATGTTTTCATTAGTTTTTATGTTAAATTCACATTTCTGGACTTTACTATGAGTTTTTGTGTTTTTCTGTGATTTCAGGTAATTTCTGGCTGAAATTGAGGGACTTGAGCAAAACTCTGAAAAAGGCTGACAAAAGGACTGCTGATGCTGTTGGAATCTGAAACACAATGAAATGCATATGAAGACACCTTATTCGGGTTCTGGGAACATAGCTAGAAGATTGGCTAAGAGTAAAACTTCAATTAGACTAGCAATTTATTTATCACAAAGCAAAAATAAGAAGCACCTGTCCAGTTTCTGTTTTCTGCTCTCCAACAACCAAGATGTAGTTCTACTGTGCTAGCTGAGCCGCTGGCACCTACAACATGGCATAACTTTCAATTAAGACATTTATTTGGCTAAGAGATTAGTCATAACAAAATCAACAAATTAAATAGAAGTAAAAGTTTACTTTTCATTTAATACATTTATTGGCCTCTGATTAAAAATTCATAACATATAGATGTATTTGCAAGATTAAAGAAGTGTAAACATACTACACAAAGATACCATAACATTAAATACACCCAGCCTAACTCATGATAGTGTTTGGCTAAGCTTTCACCTCAATGGGAAAAAATTAATACGAAGTACTAAGAATTGAAAACTTGGTTTCTCAATATGTTGTACACAATATATTTTATAAAAGGAATTCATTTTGAACACAATAAAACTTAGCTGTAAACATTCCATCAAGCAGTAGATCAAAAAAATGTTGGCATTATTGTCATATCAAATGAATAAAACATTGGACTATAGCCAAAGTATTAATTCAGGAGGATTTTGTCACCTTCTTTTGATTCTTCCTATCTGTTAAATTAGCATCAACATGAAACCCATGATATAGCAACTTTATATATTACTAAAATTCAGAATCAAATGTATTCAAACATTTCATTTTCATACTAAAATTCAGAACATTCTCAATCTTCATTCAGGATTAATGCATTCAGCAATTTCATTCCATAGTAAAATTCAGAAGCTTCTTACCAATACGCAGAGGAGGAGAAGGCGGGTTACAGCTGCGTGTAGTGTTGTCAGAGCTTGCGAAGAGGAGGAGGCGAGACAGAGGAAGAAGAGGAAGAAGGAGAAGGAGAGGGGTTTCTTGAAGATGACCGCGTACGTGGAGCCAAGTCAAGAGGAGGAGGAGCTGTTGTGCCGCATGCGTGGAGAAGATGACCGCGCCGACGCCCGTGGAGGAGAGCAACGTGCCGACGCCTGTGGAAGGGAGCACCGCGCCGTTGCCGTTTGGGGTGGACAGCACCGCGATCAAGACCTGCTGTCGTACGTAAATGAGAGCCGCAATCATGGAGGATGTGTCGCCGTTTGGGGTTGGTTTCAAATGTTAGGGCTTACGGTGCGTGGTAGTAATGAAAAGCAATAGTAATGAACTGAAGCAAACAACATATCTTTTTTTTCTAATTTATTTGATTGGAAAATAATTTTTTGTGGGAATATGATGAAACGTTTCCTTCTAAAATTTTTAGCTATGAATAATTTTAGGCAACTTTTTATAAAAATTATTTATTCAATTTTTTTGGTAACCCTTATAAAATGTTGTATTTTTATTTAAAAATATTGTCTTAAATGTTTTATATTGTAATATTTTTTAAGTGTTGCTTTAGATATCAAAGATAACAATTTTTGTGGGTGGCCAAAAATTTTGTTATCTTTGCCTTACTCAAAGGCAACTCGTAAAAAATATTTTATTTTTCTGTCTAAGGCAACTTTTGTTAAATGTTGCTTCAAATAAGGGTTACCTTAGGCAAAAAATGTTGTAGTGATATCATGACTTAAGCATGATATTCTGAAAATAAGAGTGTTACAATAGCAAAAGAAAGAGCGATAACGAAGGACAATGAGAAAGAGATAGGGACGGTAATCTTGCATGCGGATGCAAAAGTCACGAATGCAGAGCTGCGTGAGAGTAGAAGGGGAATAGAGAGTAAAAGAGGGGATGGAGGCCATCGTCGTTGGGACAAGGTAGTTAGGAAGAGGATGATGTTTGTTAGAGTAAGCTTCACATTTTTGGATGTTTTCTTTTTAGATAAATAAATAGCTATTCTTTTAGACATCTGATGAACCACTATTTTATAAATTATTTTGATTCGAATTGAGTAGATTTTATCAACTTTTCCTGCACTTGTTCATTGAAATAGCATGGTTTTGTAAATTTCTCCTAATTATATTTCATGATTGAAAACATACTTTTTAGCCTTTTAAATTGCTAAATTTAATTCACTTTTCTCCCATTCGATACCTTGATATGTTTGTTTGAATGATTTAAGGTTTTGAAGGCAAGAATGGTTTGAAAGAAATGGAAGAAAAGTATACAAAGTGGGAGAATTCATGAAGGAATAAAGAAATTGCTAAGCTACCAATCCTGATCTCTTCGCACTTAATTGATCATAACTTAAGCTACAAGAGTCCAAATAAGGCGATTCTAGTTGCGTTGAAATGCTAACATCTGGAGCTTCAAAATGATATACAATTTGACATAATTGCCATGTAGTTAGGTCACGCGTATGCGTTCCCCAAGCGTGTGTGTGACAAGATCAGCGTGAATCATTTATTGGCAAAACGTGATCCGCGATTTCCAACCATTTTGGGCCCAATCCAACTCATTTTTGATGCTATTGAACCTAAGGATTGAAGGGGAAAGGAACTAAGTAGTCATAGTTTAGTTTTTCTAGAGAGAGAAGCTCTCTCTTCTCTCTAAAAATTGGGTAGATTAGTTTAATTCCTCTTTAATTTTCTCTTTAATTCTTGTTTTAGCACAGTGTCATTTATGTTTTCATGCTTTATTGTCTTGGGTCTCTTTGTTTACATTATTAATTTCCCTTTTATGCCATTTTTATGTTTATGAACTCTTGTTACTTTTGATTTCTATTAATGAAATTTTTGTTTTCTATGTTTATTGTCGCTTTCTATAATTGTTAGTTATTGATTCTTGCATTTGGTAGTTTAGATTTTATATTTCTTGCATGATAACTTTTTTTTATATCTTCCAAGTGTTTGATAAAATACTTGGTTCGGTTCTAGTCTATATTTTGGCACTCTTGACTTGTGATCGAGGACTGAGGTCCCTTGAGATCATTGATGTCCAGTTTCATTGGTGATTTAGAGTTGTTAATTGGTTCTACGACTAATTATATCCACTAGACTTTTCTTCAATTGTTAGAGGATAACTAAGTGGAATTAACTCATTGTAATCACCATGTTGTGGTCAATGATCCAAGATAGGAAACATTGACTCTTGATCCTTGCCAAGACCCATCTTAGTTGTTAGTTTTACGTTCTCGTCATTTACAATTCTTACCAATCAAACCCAAAACCCCAAAAATAAACCCCATAACCAATAATAAACACACTTTCCTGCAATTCCTTGAGAGACGACCAGAGGTTTGAATACTTCGGTTATTTTTAATTGTTTGCATTGTGACAAACAAATTAAACATTGACCAAGGATTATTTGTCAGTTTAGAACTGTACTTGCAATGTAATTTTATTGAGAAATTTTTTACGAACAATTTTCCTCCGTCAAGTTTTTGGCACCGTTGCCGGCGAATCACAAATGTGTGCCTTATTATTGGTTATTGTAGATATTGTGAATATGTTTGCTTTTTGCTTCTTTGTTAACTTTTGGTAGTTGTAGGAGTTTGTTTTCTTTATTTGTTATTAGTTTTTGTTTTTATTTTCTCTTGCTACTATAAATTCTCATCACTTTGGCTATGAGTTTGGTTCGAACTATATTGTAGGAAATGGAAGCTCTAATGGAGGCTTGCATCAAGGAATTGGAAATCAAAGGCGGGAGGAGCCATATGCTTATGATCAACCTTCTTGGCAAAAACCTCCTCCATCATGCTATGAGCAAGAGCCATTCCAAGATGTATATCAATCCGATGGCTATGGAGGACCTCTTTGTGATTATCAACAACCTCCACCTATGCCTACGAACCTCTTCCACAACATAGCCTTCAACTATACTCACAAGGCTCATACCACCAAACACCTCCATATAACCCTAGTCCATATCCACCATACCAACTACCATATGAACCATGTGAGCCATACTTAGAACCACAACAACTCTAATACCCATACTCCCAAGAACCACCTCAATATACACCATCTCTATATCCTTACCAAGATGAACCATATTCTTATTATGAACCCTTTCTCCCAAGCAATGAATCCTCATATCCACTCCAATCTCCAATGGATGACACCCTTGGTCTTATTCTTTAAGGGCAAAGAGAGATGTAAGGGATGACACTAGAGTTCATGGCTGCCTTGACGGAGGTAGTAAATACTCTAGCCTCCCAATGCTTAGACACTCAAAGCACTCTCATGGCCACATGTGGAGAATCAATTGAAGAGAATAGCATGAAGGAGAGATTAGAGACTCCGGTGGAAAGTGAGGAATGTAACTTTGTATTGGAACAATTTAAGGAAGCTGTAATTGTTGAAGAGGAAGAAGCGGTTAAAGACTTAAGAGATGTGGAACCTTCATAGGAATCTCAAGTCATAGAGCATCCTTCCAAGAAGTTTAAATTTGATATTGAGGGGGTGCACAACCTACAAAGCATGTCATGAATGAAGAATTGAAAGAAATGGATTCAATCATTGAAGAATTTTTATCCAAAATTGAATCATCTCCTATTGGACATGAAATAGAAGCCAAAGAAGAAGATACACAACCTTCCATACACTTGGTAAGCAATGACAAAAAAATTGAATTAGAGCAAAGCTACCAAGAGGGAAAGGTTGAAGTTGAAGAAGCTTGCCAAGAGGTAGAAGTAGTCAAGGAAGAACACAAGGGAGTGAAGCATACATTGTCCAAGCCGTTGGAAACAACCCTTCTTAAGTCACCATCCAACACAATATTCAAGTGGGTAAAATTCTTATCCCTAAGCTTTACTTTTCTGCTTGAATATGGTTTGCTTGAGACGGATGGTTAACTTAGGGCTTTTTGTGGCTTTAAGAGCAAAAGGGGGATGGTTAGCGGTTGAAAGCACTACTCTAGGTTCATTGTGGTTGCCTCATCTGAGTTTAAGTGCAATGGTTGGTGTAGTGCTACATTGAATAGGTCTAGGAAGGTTTTTGGTTACCTAAATGAGAATTCACAAATCTTGTCACCTGAATAGAAGTATGAAGATCAAGAAGAAAGGGTGATGACAAACAAGGTTTGGGACCCGAAATACACCTCACCCATCATCAATCTTGGGGCTTTGTCACTTGTTCAAATTTTCCTTGAATCTCCTTCCATTTCTTTCTTCTTTCTTCTCTCCTTCTTCTTTCTTTCTACCTTTCTTCTTCTTCATTCCTTTAACTTCTCATCTTTATTTTCTTTCATTCTCTTCTATTTATTACATTTGCATACTTTCATTCATTGTATTTTAACTTTGTTGCTTATTCTTATTTTTTTTAGTTTTGATATTTTACCATTGGTGTTGAATTTTCCTACTCAATTGTTGAAAATCTCTTGTATTGTTTTGGTGCTTCGTGACTTGTTTGACATTAATTGGGTGATGATATTTTTTTGGTTAATGCTTAATCTTTTATGACACTTGTATTCTTTGTGCATTGACATGAACTCATATTGTCTTTCATGACCCACTCTCTCCTATTTAAACTTGATGCTTCCGAGTGTTCTTTTCATGCCATTTACTTATGCTTTGACTTTAATCTTGCATCAGGTGTTCATTGATATGCCATTTGCTTATATTGCTTTCTCACTTACATGTTGTAGCTACCATGTAGTTGAGAACTCCACTCTTATTTGGTATTATCCCCACCTAAATTTTATTTTCTTTCATATCTTTATTCTTGGGCTTAATCCTCTTCCTTTTTTCTATTTTCATGGCTGGTCACCAAGAAGGGAAAGGGAAAGCTTCTAAATGGGGCAAACAACAAGTCCATCCGCACAATTCTTTGAAGAAGCTCGTCAGTTGTAGCAACCCACTCTAATCCACCTTGCTCATCTTTGCATGCACCGAGGACGGTACAATCTTTAAGTGTGGGGAGGTCGAGACCGACTTCCGTGGGTAACTACTTCATTTTCCAACACCAATTCTCACTCTTCTTTATTAGTTAGTTGTTGCATTACATGATAGATTGCATGATACTTAGAGTTTGTGCATATTTTACCATTACTTGGTTGAAGTAATGATTTCCTTTCCAAGAAACTAATTTAGGGCATTTCACTAATTTGAATTAAAATTTTTGAACTTACTTGAAGAAATTTATTTTGGAACATGATTTTAGAGCTCGAACACACAAGCCTAATGAGATTTTTGAACCTATTTGATTGGTTGCATCCTATCAACCAATATTTTGTTTTGGTGTGTGTGTGTTCTCTCTAAAATTGTGATCTTTGTCTTGCTTGATTCTATATCTCCATTGTTTGATGTATGAATGAATTTATGTGATTGAGGCCTTTGTTTTACTAAGCTTACATACCCATATGGCCTTACTCTTTCATCATCCTTTGCAAACTAATGTTGAGCCTATTTTACCCCATTTGTTCTTTATTTTAGCACATCACTAACTCTAAGCGAAAAACAATGAATGTCTTTAATTTGAATCCTTGGTTAGCTTAGATTAGAGAGAGTATACATGATTTAATTGTGGGAAAACTGGGTTTGGAAATATTTGGTTTGGGAATTGGGTATTCTACATTTTTTGTGAAAATGTGAAAAAGATAGTTGAGCACGTATTCTTGCATTCAATACCTTAATCATATGCATTGATTTCTCGTATATGTATATTATCCACCACATATATAAAAAAAGAAAGAAAAAGAAAAGAAAACTAAAAATAAGAAAAAGAGAAAAAGAGAAAAAGAAATCAATAAAAGGGGACAAAATGCTCACAAGTAAATGGTGGTAGCAATGCATATGTATTATACTCAAAATTGGGATGCATGAATATGTGGAAAAGATAGTTAATGGATAGTTAAGTTTTGTATTTTGATTACATGGATTCTCTTAGGTTATGTGGAAAGTTTAGGTTAATCAAGGATTCTGATTTTAGTCCACTTAACCAAATACATTCCTACCTTGACCCTAACCCCATTACAACGAACCCTTGAAAAGACCTCTTGATATGTGTATTCATCCGTTAAATTTTTGTTGATTGGTAGAAGAAGAGCAAGCCTTAGAAAGCAGGATTAGTAGAGGACCGAGAGAATTGACCCTCAAATACTAGAGTGATTAGAGTGTATACACTTCCGGTGAGGGTTCGATGCTCGATTCTTTGTTTCCGGCTTTCACGAGCTTTCTTCTTGCAAGTCTACTTGTACTTCATTTTGAGATTTGAATTAGTGGAATTCAGTTCATATTTTTTATTGGAATATTGATTTACTTTTAACCAAATAGGTAGAAACATTTTTTATTTAGCTGCATTTATATAGATAGGTTACATTGCATAAGTCCTACCATTTTCCCTTCACTTTTATGGTTCCCTTGAAGTTAGCATGAGGACATGCTAATGTTTAAGTGTGGGGAAATTTGATGAACTACTATTTTATGACTTATTTTGATTCGAATCGAGTGGATTTTATTAACTTTTCCTACACTTGTTTATTGAAATAGCATGGTTTTGTGAATTTCTCCTAATTATGCTTCAGGATTGAAAACATGCTTTTTAGCCTTTTAAATTGGTAAATTTAATTCACTTTTCTCATTCAATGCCTTGATATGTTTGTTTGAGTGATTTAAGGTTTTGAAAGTAAGAATGTCTTGAAAGAAATGGAAGAAAAGCATGCAAAGTGGGAGAATTCATGAAGGAATAAAGAAATTGCTAAGCTGTCAATCCTGACCTCTTCGCACTTAATCGATCATAACTTGAGCTACAGAAATCCAAATGAGGCGGTTTTAGTTGCGTTGGAAAGCTAACATCCAGGGCTTCAAAATGATATCCAATTTCTTATAGTTGCCATGCAGTTATAATTAGGTCACACGTACGCGTTCCCCAAACATGCGCGTGACAGTATCAGCATGAATCACTTATGGGCAAAACGTGATCCGTAATTTCCAGCCATTTTGGACCCAATCCAACTCATTTCTGATACTATTGAACCCAAGGATTGAAGGGAAAAGGAACCAAGTAGTCATAGTTTAGTTTTTCATCATGTTTTAGGTTAGGTTTCTAGAGAGAGAAGCTCTCTCTTCTCTTTAGAAATTAGGATAGATTAGTTTAATTCCTCTTTAATTCTCTCTTTAATTCTTCTTTTAGCACAGTTTTATTTATGTTTTCATGCTTTATTGTCTTGGGTCTCTTTGTTTATATTGTTAATTTCCCTTTTATGCCATTTTTATGTTTATGAACTCTTGTTACTTTTGATTTCTATTAATGAAATTTTTGTTTTCTATATTTTTTGTTGCTTTCTTTAATTGTTAGTTATTGATTCTTGCACTTGGTATAGTTTAGATTTTATATTTCTTGCACTTTTATGATACTTTTCTTTTATGCCTTCCAAGTATTTGATAAAATGCTTGGTTGGGTTCTAGTGTAGATTTTGGCACTGTTGACTTGTGATTGAGGACTAGGTCCCTTAAGATCATTGATGTCCAGTTTCATTGGTGATTTAGGGTTGTTAATTGGTTCTAGGACCAATTATGTCCACTAGACTTTCCTTCAATTGTTAGATGATAACTAAGTGGAATTAACTCTTTGTAATAACCATATTGTGGTCAATGATCCAAGATAGGAAACTTTCACTCTTGATCCTTGCCAAGACCCATCTTAGTTTTTAGTTTTATGTTCTGGTCATTTACAATTCTTGTGAATCAAACCCAAAACCCCAAAAAGAAACCCCATAACCAATAATAAACACACTTTTCTGTAATTCCTAGAGAGACGACCCGAGGTTTGAATACTTTAGTTATTTTTAGTGTGTGTTTGGATTTCAGTTTGTAAACGAGAGTTTGTGTAAAATTGATTTTGCAAACTTGATTTTGATGAAAAGTAAGTTTGTATTAAAGTGATTTATGTTTGGTAATCTTTATATCAAAATAGATTATAGTAAAGTAAATATTGTTTGGATTACACTACTCAAAATTACTTTTAGATAAAAAATTACTAAAATAGACATCAACTTAAATAAACTTTTTATATTATTCTATCATTTTAATTTAGATATTTAAATAAATATTATTATTTAATTTTATAATAAAATTAATATTTACTTACTAAAATAAAAATAATATATAAAAATTGACAAAATATATTTTTATATCAAAAGCAAAAATAATATATCAAAAATACATAAAAATATATTTTATTAAATTATATTATTTATAATTCTTTTAATACTCTCGGTACTCTTTTATTTAATACTATTTTAAATTATAAATTTTAATTATTTATGATTTTATTCTTAGTTATAATTAGTTTTTTATTTACTTTGTTCTTTTTAATGGGATCAATAATTTATATTATAACAAAATTATAATAATAAATTAATATACAAGAATTACACTTACAAATTTTAACAAAGCCAAACAAAAATATATTTTTTATACAAAATCAAAAGTAAAAATTTAATAAAAAAATATAGTTATATATTTGAAATATTTGAATACTAAAGAGACTACAAGCAAGGAAGTAAAGGGTAGAATTGGTAAAACAAAATAAATTCAATCATAAACGTGATTTTCTAAACGCAGAAGCTACAATTTACATCTTCTTATAAACCTACGTTACGACCTAAAATCACGTTGGCGTTTAGAAAAAAAAAAGCATCCAAACAAAAAAAGGAAGCGTTCAATGCACTCAAACGTGCTTCTCTTCTTTCTAATGCAAAACCAAACACACCCTTATTGGTTTGCATTGTGACAAACAAGTTAAACATTGATCGAAGATTATTTGTCAGTTTAGAACTATACTTACAACGTGATTTTATTGAGAAATTTTTTACCGACGATTTTCCTCCGTCAACATCATAGAATGAACATTTATGATCACGAAGAAATGAGTTTGAATTTTTTTTTTCAAACAATATATAAGAAATGAACATTTTTACATGGTGGAGTCTATAATGGCTATCATTATGGTCATTATGGTAGTTACGACATTTATAAAATTTTGATGACAGTGAAAAAGTGTTGCTAAAATTAAATTATATAAATGATTATGCCTTTAACGAAGGCTATATACATTAAAATTCTACTTGCAAAAAGTTATTTCATAAATTTTTTAATATTTGAATGTTGTATAGCTACTATTTTCTCATAAATATTATAACTGATGAAGTATTACAACGTTAATTGAAGTAAGTTACAACATAGTATTGATCATCAATGAGAGCATTGTGCATCCAAATCATCAACATTTTAGATGGCTTCCCTCTCAAACGATTTTTTCATTTCACAACATTGTAATAAGATCATTTAAATTCAAGAGTAATTGAGGTATAAAATAATAATAAAGTAAAGATTGTAATGAAAATTATTATACATCCCAAATGGATGGTTTGAATCACATTTTTTGGCCGGCCTTTCTCTAATTGTTAGTTTAAATGTTATTCCATTTTATATTTCAAAATGAACGACGTTAAAACAAACAAAGAATAGCTTCTAGCTAGGGTTATAAAAAAAGACTTTTGATATAGTTAATATAATATAAGCTAAAATCTTATAGTATCACCATTATTACTTCATGTACCAGGCAAACATTTTGTTAATGCATTCGTCCGTCTTTTTTATATCCTTTGGATAGTGAATTAAGCATACAAAAATAATACATCTCACCATGCAAATTTTCTTCATTTCTGGACTGTTTGCATGGCGTGTTTGACATCTGTTGATGCATTCTTCCAGTTTCCTAGAAGCAATATAATAAAATGTAGTCCGAGATCCTTCAACGATAACTTTTTCAAATTTAACATCATTAGCAGAACACATATGACATAATTATTCCAATTATCAATATTGTGATTGCATGTGTCACACCGTTTCTAGCAATAGGTGGTCACTTTTTTCTTTCTTGCAATCAAAGGTTTATAGTAAACCAGGATTTTATATAAGCTTATTAATTATTATATTTGATATATATGATTCTAGAATTAGGATGTATTCTTTATTTATTAGTTTGTGTCTCTTCTTTATACCAAGAGTTAAAAATTACTAATATAAATATAACAATTATTTGTTATTGTATAGCAAAATATTGTTTTAACAAAGTTAATTATTATTTCGATTAATTTTAAATGGCTCTTGAATTTAATGGATTTGATTAAATAATATATTAGAAATTAGAAGTTGTTGCAATTGCTAACCGAGAGAATTAAGAGAAGAATTAATCAATCCGAGAGAATTAAGAGGGAGAGATATAAATCCATGGAAGGAATTCCAGAAAAAGAACTATATTCATTACTCAATTCATGATTGTCCTATTACATTTCTACTATATTTATTTATAGTAATTCAAATACTAATCAAACTATCCTAATTGGGCCTTGGCCTATATTTTACTCGTTACACAGCGACGGTGCTATGAATCTGGCTCCGCAAGGTTGAGATGGCGAGCGAGATGCATTATGTGGAGGTAGCGATGGTGTGAGATGGGTTCCTTCCTGGAGCGAGGGTGGTGGCACTGTCAAGGGGCTCAGACGTGAGGCAGGTAGCGTCGCTAGCTGGGGATGCACAGGCCAAACAGTAGTGGGGCTTTCTGGTTACTCGAAGACGCAGGGAGACTTTAGCCACGGCTTGTGTTGAGGTTGAGCAATAGGAGGCATCGTCAGGGGGCCGCTGGATGGATGGAAGCATCTTCAGGGGGGCGACGGTGACATGCAGGAGGCAGTGGCACTAGGGCGACTGCAAAGAGCAACTCGCGAGGGTCGCTGGCTGGTGTTCTGGCGGCGTTGACTACCGTTGACGGCACTAAAGAGGGGTTGTGCATCCGTGAAGCTTGAAGGTGAAAGATTAGGGATGTGGCTACACGGTAAAGCAATTGGTAAATTGGGTTTACAATAATAAATGAGTGACATTAGGATTAACCTAGATTAATTAGGGATGTGACTTTTTGAATGAAATGGGCTTTGGGGTCTAGCCCAACAAAAATTGGCAGGACCCTCTTGGTAACATAGTGAAATTGTTATAAATAATATTTTTTTATGCACATTTGTAAGATCTAAACTTTTGAAGGTATATTATGAACCAGCTTTAATATATTTCATTTGATCAAGGCCCTATTTTCAAAAATTAATTTAATAAAGATAATTAAATGAATTTTTGATAAATTGAATTTGAATTATGTAAACTCCGCTAAAATTGGTAAATAATTAGTCAATAATTTGAATTTTAAGTAGGAAAGTTAAAAATGCAAAACTAATATCAAAATAGGATAGAGCTCGTCAAAACGAGAATTTTGATATCAATTTCGATAATTTGGCCCAAAGTTGGACCGAAAGAGGCGAACCGATTGAACCGGGGCCCAAACTGGGCCCGTGGGTCTAACCGGACCCAAACATTTAAACAAACAGCAGCTCTTCTTCTTCCCCATTGCATGCAACGAACACAAACAGAATTGGGGAAGGGAGGAGGAGCTCTCAACCCTCACAACCTTTGATCCACCATAACTCCTCCGTCCGGCCTCCGATCGTCGCACCGTTTGAGGCCACGCGCTTAGCGCGTTGAGCTCTACCTTTCTATCTGAACAATTTTACTAGTAAGTCCCAGATTTGGTTCAGAATCTCTATCCCTCTTTCTTGGTAAAATTGAAAATCTATAGTGAATCTTGTTCAATTTTTGTGTTCTAGGTTCAAGTTAGCTTCCGGAACTTGTGGGCTCAAGCTATTGAGCATATAGGTATGGTAAGGACACCCTAACCCTAGTTCAATCTTATATTTATTATGGGAAAAACTGAAATTAGAACATGTATATGTATTAGGTGTAGATTAAGTGGGTATATAAGCGTTGGAATTGAATTGGGAGTAATTAGAGGCTTGTTTGTGATCAAAGCTTGGTTTGGGGCTGTTTAATTAAGCTTGCAAGGGCTGTGTTTTGTATTTTGAGGCTGCCTTGGGTGAAACTAAGTTGTCGGCCAAGGTATGGCTTAAGTTTCGCACGTTTAATATTTACGGTATTATGAAAACTTAGGTTAAAGGAACCATAGGATAAGTTGAATTATTTGTTGTATTTAAGGATTAGCCTTGTAATGTTGTTGGAATAGATTTGTTGGTGGATATATATTGGAATTATGAGGTATGAAAGTTATTAATGGTATGCTCTTGTATTTATTTATGATGGATTATGGTTGGTGTTTGTTAATATGGATGTAGAGTTGTGTTGTGGTGGTATTGCATATGCTATAACTAATTCTGTGATGATCAGAATTGTATGAAACCAAGTCCTGGTTAAACCTCAGAATATTTGGAATTGAAATGGAGAATTCGGAATCTTTTTGTTAAATATGTGATTTATGGTGGATTTTCAAATTGTAGTCGTGCAGTCTGATTTTTACTGCATAATTTTTAAACAGCAGTAACTTGTTGGCTCTGCTGCGAATGTTTCAAAATGAATTTTGAAATGAAACCAATTTTAAATAAAGCTTTAGTCCTATTATTTTAACATCGTAAAATTTTACAATGGTTGCACTTGTGGTTTTAAAGATATGAGTTTTTGAAATACGATGCGTTATATAATAAAGGCCAGATTCTGTTTTCTTAGATCAGCAACTTTGAGAGTTTATAACTTCTGATTATGGATGGATATTGGTGCGCGAAATTGTGAACTATACTTTTTCACAACTCTCATAATCCCCGGTAATGGCTCCAAAAACGTGGTAGCTCAATACCATGGCATTACACAACTTCGCACAACTAACCAGCAAGTGCACTGGGTCGTCCAAGTAATAAACCTTACGTGAGTAAGGGTCGATCCCACGGAGATTGTTAGTATTGAAGCAAGCTATGGTCATCTTGTAAATCTTAGTCAGGCAAACTCAATTGTATATGGTGATGAACGAAAATAACATAAAAGTAAAGATAGAGATACTTATGTAATTCATTGGTAGGAACTTCAGATAAGCGCATGAAGATGCCTTCCCTTCCGTCTCTCTGCTTTCCTACTGCCTTCATCCAATCCTTCTTACTCCTTTCCATGGCAAGCTTAAGCAAGGGTTTCACCGTTGTCAGTGGCTACCTCCCATCCTCTCAGTGAAAGCGATTTGCATATGCTCTGTCACAGCATAGCGGAATTCATCTGTCGGTTCTCAATCAGGCCGGAATAGAATCCAGTGATTCTTTTGCGTCTGTCACTAATGCCCTGCCCTCAGGAGTTTGAAGCACGTCACAGTCATTCAGTCATTGAATCCTACTCAGAATACCACAGACAAGGTTAGACCTTCCGGATTCTCTTGAATGCTGCCATCAGTTCTCGCCTATACCACGAAGACTCTGATCTCACGGAATGGTTGGCTCGTTTGTCAGGCGAGCACTCGGTTGTCAGGCGATCAACCATGCATCGTGCAATCAGGAATCCAAGAGATATTCACTATGGCCTTAGTTGCTTGTAGAACAAGAGTGGTTGTCAGTCACCTTGTTCATGGGTGAGAATGGTGATGATTCGTGACAACCATCACCTTCATCAAGTTGAAGAACAAGTGATATCTTGGATAAAGAACAAGCGGAATTGAATGGAAGAACAATAGTAATTGCATTAATACTCGAGGTACAGCAGAGCTCCACACCTTAATCTATGGTGTGTAGAAACTCCACCGTTGAAAATACATAAGCATAAGGTCTAGGCATGGCCGAATGGCCAGCCTCCCAATGATCTAAGAACTAAACGTCCAAAGATGATCTAGAGATCTAAAGTGATCAAAAGATTTAAAGATCCAAAGATTTTTAATACAATAGTCAAAGGTCCTACTTATAGAAAACTAGTAGCCTAGGGTGTACAGAAATGAGTAAATGACAAAAAAATCCACTTCCGGGCCCACTTGGTGTGTGCTTGGGCTGAGCAATGAAGCATTTTTCGTGCAGAGACTCTTCTTGGAGTTAAACGCCAGCTTTAGTGCCAGTTTGGGCGTTTAACTCCCATTTGGGTGCCAGTTCCGGCGTTTAACGCTGGGATTTCTTGAGGTGACTTTGAACGCCGGTTTGGGCCATCAAATCTTGGGCAAAGTATGGACTATCATATATTGCTGGAAAGCCCAGGATGTCTACTTTCCAACGCCGTTGAGAGCGCGCCAATTGGGCTTCTGTAGCTCCAGAAAATCCACTTCGAGTGCAGGGAGGTCAGAATCCAACAGCATCTGCAGTCCTTTTTGGTCTCTGAATCAGATTTTTGCTCAGGTCCCTCAATTTCAGCCAGAAAATACCTGAAATCACAGAAAAACACACAAACTCATAGTAAAGTCCAGAAAAGTGAATTTTAACTAAAAACTAATAAAAATATACCAAAAACTAACTATATCATATCAAAAACATACTAAAAACAATGCCAAAAAGTATACAAATTATCCGCTCATCAGATATTCAGGTGCAACCAATTGGAGGTGAAAATTAATTATGCTTAGCAGTTGTGATTTAAATTTTAAGGCTGTCCATGTTTTAATGAGTGAGTTATGAGACATGGAAGAGAACATGTTCATTAGCTTTTAAAACAGAATTTTGGAGAAAGTTACTCAACATCCAAGTTACATAACTCCTTCATTAAAAATAATTTTGACCTGAAACCAATTGTAAAAGAAACATGGATATGTTAAGTTTAACCATATTAATTTTTAAGGTGATTTAATTCAATTTGAATTTTATATAGAATTTTAGATATCGTATGCTGCTGCTGTTTTCTGGTTTCTAAGCATTGTAGAGCAGTCAGAGTTTCTCCTCTGTTTCTGAGGCTAGTTAAATCAAAAAAATTGTGCTTTTTAATTCTTTAGAAAGCTTATTCCAAGATGAATGTCTGGACATAAAGTTTGCCCAATTCCGAGTTCATTTGTTATATTAAAAATAGAAAAGAATATAGAGTGTCGAGGATGTCTTAGTGATAGTCATGGGTCCGAGAAGTCAAAGATTAATCTTCGTGTTATGGGATTGATTTAATGTTAGAGTTAGGTTGATTTTAAGATTATTTGATATTAAAAAGGTTGAGAAGAGTTTGATAAATGGTTTGGTTAGGACCCGAAAAGGGTAAACATGATGAATTATAAGGGAATGATGTGAAAGCTAAATGAATACATGTTGCTATGGCTATAAAGAACGAATGTAAGGAAATGATGATGATAAATGATGAGATTTGGGAATGACTGTGTGTGGCTGAAATGGTTGATATGGCAAGTTGAGGACGGAAGTTCCCTCTCTTGTCGTGATGCAGGTGTGGGGAAGGTGGAAAGGAACTCTCCTTCGTATTGTTTCCCCCACATTCTTCTCTGGTTGCAAGGTGGAAAGGCACACTCCTTCGATGTGGAAAGGCACTCTCCTTCATGAAACCTCCAGGAGAAGGTGGAAAGGCACTCTCCTTCGTTTATGATCCTCCTGGAGATGTGCAACCTAGAGACCAATGTATAGGTTAGCTACCAGATGTGTCGGGTTCTGGCAAAGTAACCGACACGTGAACTCATGGCCAGTAGGATAGACATTCATCATATGCATTTGTTTGTTTTGATTGCTATGCATTTCCTGGGTTTGCCTAATTGATATATATACCACCTGCTACCTCTTACACTTGCTACTTGTACTATCTGCTCATTACTTATGCGTGAACTTGTTTGGTTGCTTGTTTCTGTTGCATTATGGATGATGGAGGGATGGAGGAAATGGAGAAATGGTTTGGTGTTAGATTAAGATTGAAATTGAATAAGTTAGGTAGGTTTAGAATACCTACTTCTGTTTATGGCTTCTGTTTAGTAATTAAGTTGGATAATTGAATAACGAAGTTCTAGGATTGCCTATGGCATTCTCAAAACCTTATTTATTATACGCGTGGCACTTTTACCATGCTGAGAACCTCTGGTTCTCATTCCATACTCTGTTGCTATTTTTCAGATGCAGGTCATGAGGTTCCTCGCTAGGCGTCTGGATCTTGAAGCGAAAGTAGTTCCTGGATGTCTTTTGGGTTTCTGTTCATATTTGTGTATATATGTATTTAGCTTACTCTCCAAGTAACTTATGTATGCTGCTCCTCTTAGAGGTTGAGGGAGAGATAGGAGTTTACTTTGGTACTTTGGCGTATTTTGAGAATACTTATGTATGTTTATATGTATATATATTTTCTCCGGCCAGCCTTAGCTTTGCAGGCTAAGTTAGGAGCTAGTTATGTTGTTTCCTTGGCTTTCCTATCACTCTTATTTTCTTTATCACTTCCTTTTAAGCTTCTTAACCCACAAGAAATTTGATTCCTTGAGCATTGTGCTTTTCACTTTGTGAATTTGTTTTTCCCGTTTTTCAAGGCTCCTAGTTGAGTATCTTTTTCCTTACTATTTTATATATATATATATTTTAGAAGTCGTAATACCATACTATCTCAATCTTATGACTTAAGCATAAGATTAAGTATAGTAGGGTGTTACATTTTGGTATCAGAGTAGTTCGTTCCTATAGAGCTTGAAGATGGACTGAATATGCTATTGTGCATTCTCTGTGTTTGTGTCTGTGTGCTATTAGGATATCTAACCGATCTGTGTAGCATACATGTTCGTGAGCATACGTTTGGAACTCTTAAGTACTAAACTTGAGATATTGAGACTGATCACCTTAATATCAATTGTTTGGTGTAAACATGGACCAAATGTCGACTTGCGGATCCGAGCGAGGTAACTTGAAGGAAAATCCTAGGACTGAACCAATGCAAGGACCCCGAGATGGAAGCTCGGGTGCTGGTACGAATAACATAGGTCGATACTATATGTCTATAACCTTTACTGATTTCCTCAAGAGTGGTCCACCCTGGTTTAACGAAAATGCCAATGCATTAGAGGCTAATCGGTGGTTTTGAGATGTGGAGAGATTCTTATACACTCAGCACATGCCAGAAGTACAGTCGGTGGAAATAGTGACTTACATGTTGGAGGGTGTTCTGAGGGTTACCTGAAACTGTAGGTCGATCTCGGTCGAGATCTTCACTGTAGTTCGGAGCTGACGTGTCCGGCAGGTATATAGCGACCGGAGCTGGTGTGTCCGACTTGTGGGACTGAGAGTGCTGCTAATCCTTCATCCCCAGAGGGTGGGGGGTACATGCAAGGGACTCCGATGCTTAAGTTAGCAAGGGTATTAAGCAAGTATTGAGTAGAATTAGAGTATGAGTTATACCTGGGTGCTCCAGTGTATTTATAATGGTGAGATGTGGCCTTCTGTGGATAAGATAAGTTAGTTATCTTATCTTATCTTTATCTTATCTATAAGTGAGGTCATCTTATCTTTAAGGAAACTGCCCTTCTCTCTGTAGGCTTGGGCTGCCTTGGGATTTGGGGCGTGTTCCTCTATTTGGGCCCTTCTTTGGGCTTTCCTGGGGACTTGACCGAGCTCTTTGGAAAGAAGCCGGGTTGTCCTGACCTAAAGAGGTCGGTCGCTTTGTCTGTCGAACATCCCGGGTCGGTCATCTCGACCCACGGTATGAACAGTGCCCCTGCTTGAGCTCGGTCTTCTTTTTGAGGTTGAGTCTTTGACTTCGGTCCTTCTTTGGTGAAGCCGAACTCAAGCATTTTGTCGATTTCTTTGTAGCAGTCTTTTGAATGTAGAACGTTTCCTCTAAAAGGCGCGCGCTTTTATATCAGCGCTTTGGGAATGTGCGAGGGTTTAATGCCTTCTTTAATTTTAGCATTAATTGCCCCGTTTTCCTTTGGCTCTTTATTTCGATTTTGAAAACCCAGAAACAGTTTCTCTCCTTTTGCCCTTTTCGTAACTTCTTTTCTCCGCTCTCTCCACTCTCTGTTTTTTGTTTGCGCTTCTGCTTTCTTTGTGTTGCGGCGTCGTTCGGCATTTCTGGAGCTTGGAGTCTTGCGTTTCTTCCTGCGACATTGCTCTTGTTCGCGTTCTTTGTGAGAAGGCATTCCCAGATTTTGTCTTCCATCTTCAGTTTCTTTGAAGCTCGCTGCTCTTTCCAAGTTGGTACTAGCTTTCTTGCTTCTTTCGTAGCTTCGTCTTTAGTTTTTTGGTGAAGTTCTGATTTTGCATGTTGGAAAGTTTGAATCTTTTCGTGGTCTTGTATTTGATAGTCGCTGTAACATGCTTTTCCTATCTTTCTCTTATGGATTTTCTTGGCATTTCTATCGAGGCCTTTCTAGGGTTTTATTGTTGCTTCTGGTTGTTTCCTGTCTGATACTGATAGAAAATCTGCATCTATTCCTCACTTTTGGAGATTGCTTTTTGTCTGATCTTGAAAAAGGTTGCATCTTTAATAGTCTCTGCTTGGCGTGCTTGATGTTTGGGAATGCTTTTTGCTTGGTAGACTGTAATGACTTTTTGTGTTTTTCTTTGATGAAAAATGTTTGCTGTTTTGAATTCTTTCTGAGAAATGCTAGGGTGCAAGCTGTAGATCTTGCCTGGAAACCTTGCTTTGTTACTGCCTCCAAAGGATGCCCCAGGACTTTGGTTTTAGTCTTGGGGTTTTCCTTTTCTTGTTTCTTCACCTGTATCGTATTGACCGAGTTATTTTCTCCCTTTGTCCGGGATGTTTTTTAGTAACCCCATCTTCTTTTCTTACTTGTAGGATTAGTTAGCCTCATGTCTTCTCGCAATAACGTTGTAGAGATGTCTTCCAGAGTTCCCGAGGGGATGTTCGATTGGCTGGACTCCCTTGTTTTATTGTGTGTTTCTGTTGTGGATGCCGAATTTTGCATAGAGTTGAGGAAGCGCCATAGGATTTGTGGTAACAATGCTCATGAGGAGGATTACGAGCTTGTTGCTCCTGATTCTGATGAGAGAGTTTGTTTTCCGACTTCCATTGAGAGGGAGCGTCCCTTTTTCTATGCCTATGAATACTTCTTCAGCCAGTTGAACGTTACTTTTCCTTTTACTGCTTTTGAGACCGACCTGTTGTGGTCGTGTAATATTGCTCCATCCCAGCTTCACCCTAATTCCTGGGGTTTTATTAAAATTTTTCAACTTCTCTGTCGTGAATTAGATGTAACACCTTCCCATACTCTTTTCCTTTATTTGTTTGTTTCCGCCAAGCCTGGCGGTTCTTCAAAAAAGAAGGCTTCTTGGGTTTCCTTCAGGTCCGCCCAGGGCCACAAAGTTTTTACTATGTATGATGAGTCCTTTAAGGACTTCAAGAATTACTTCTTTAAGGTTCGTGCTGTCGAGGGGGCCCGCCCCTTTTTTCTTGACAAAAATGATGAGCCTTCTTTCCCTCTAGAGTGGCAGAGGGATGTGAGAGTGTCTCGTTATACTTGGGAGATGCTTGATGATGTTGAGCGTGCTTTTGTTGTTGTTCTTGAGGATCTATGGGGGAAACTGCCCCATCTTGATACAAAAAGGTTTTTGAATGACCCATCGTTGGTTCGGACTGTTTTGGGTATTTGTCTGACTTGTCTCTTATACTTGTTTCTTTAATTTTTTCTTCCTCTTGTTTGTGACCGTCTTTCTTTGTTGTGGCTATTTCTGTATTTGTAGAGATGTCAAAGAATAACGACTCCATGAAAGCAACTACTACTCTAAACATCTCGGCCAAAGTGGTCGGCGAGGGGTCTTCTCAGATCCCAGTGAAGCCTCCTATGTCGAGTTCTCTCGGGCCGAAGAAAGTAATTCCTACTCCTCAGTTTCATCAGGTCGATCCTCCTCAGACTTCTGCCGTTGCTTCTAGTGTCCCTCCCTTAAAAAAGCAAAAAACATCCGAGCCCTTTAACCTGGATGCCCCGGACTTTGATGCTATCGAGTTTGTTGACCAACAAATTGCCCCCTATGGTGGGATTTCCATGGACGACGTGTCTCTTTTTCAGCATCTGGATTTTATTACCAAAAGTAGTGTGAAGATGGCTCAAATGGGTGCGGCTATTTTCCGAACAGTTCAGGGGATCCCGATTCATGCCACAAAATCCTTCATGGAGGAGGCCAAGTCAGAATTTGATCGGATCAAGGGTCTGAAGCATGAGTTGGAGGTGAAGTTGGCGAAGGTGGAGAAGGAGCTGGAGGGTGAGAAGGCCAGCTCTATTGCCTTAGCTGCTTCTTTGAAGTTGGCTGAAGACATGGCACTGAAGCATAAGGATAGCTATGTCTCGGCTTATAGGGAATTGATGCATCTCCGGGAAGATTTGGAAACTGCTCGGGTTAATTTTGGTGAGCTTCAGGGTCACCTTGTGGGCAGCGTAACCGCCGCCTCCGAGAACCTGATGGAGCAGTTCCGGATTGTTGCTCCTGATGCCGACTTGACTCTCATCAGCCTGGACAATGTTGTGAGGGATGGTAAGATTGTCCCTGATGACCAGATGATGATGATGCTGACCCTCCCCCAGTGCCTTCTATCAAGGTGTCGACCTCCTCGGTTCCTCCCGTTACATCTGATCTGGATTGCCAGATTCTGAACCGGGATGATGGAACTGTAGATACTGTGCCTATTCAGACTTGCCCTCCTTCTCCCCGTACTGATGCTACCAGGAAAGCTCCAGATCTTGGTTGATCTCCTTTAAGTATTTATGTAAATGGCCCGGTTTGTGGGCTTTGAATTCTTTTTTGTGAATGATGTTTTATTTGACTATTGATACTCCAGTTGCTATTTTTAGCAACTTTATTTTGAAAACAAAATGGTTTCTCTGAGGTTGATTTTGGTGGCCTCTTGAAGCTTTATCATACTATGCTTTCATTGTGCTTTAGCAGGGTATCTGTTGGAATCTTGCTGCTTGGCCTCTTTAGATTGCTTTCATACTTATTGTTTGTAGCTTGGATCCTTTTGAGGTCATGACTGTGGGGGGGTCCGACTTATTTCTCGGTTTCCTCGCTTTTGTTTGTATTTTAGCACCTCATAACCGATTTCTTTATGTTGGCCCCCTTCTGAGTTATTTTTGTAATCCTCTTTCCTGGACCTTTGTCAGATTTCTTTAAGGGATTACTTTTATAACTTATCTTTGTAGGAGACCGACTTCGTTAGGTCGATCTCTTCTAAGTTGTTTTTGTAATCCTCTTTCTTGGACCTTTGTTAGGTCTCTTTCAGGGATTACTTTTACAACTTGTCTTTGTAGGAGACCGACTTCGTTAGGTCGATCTCTTCTAAGTTGTTTTTGTAATCCTCTTTCTTGGACCTTTGTTAGGTCTTTACAACTTGTCTTTGTAGGAGACCGACTTCGTTAGGTCGATCTCTTCTAAGTTGTTTTCGTAATCCTCTTTCTTGGACCTTTGTTAGGTCTCTTTCAGGGATTACTTTTACAACTTGTCTTTGTAGGAGACCGACTTCATTAGGTCGATCTCTTCTAAGTTGTTTTTGTAATCCTCTTTCTTGGACCTTTGTTAGGTCTCTTTCAGGGATTACTTTTACAACTTGTCTTTATAGGAGACCGACTTCGTTAGGTCGATCTCTTTTAAGTTATAGCAACTCCTCTTTAATAGGGTTGGCCAGACCTCTTTCCAGGGATTCGCTGATAACTTGGGTTGACTTGGTCCGACTTTTTAGTATCGGCCAGTCTTTTTAAGTTATTATATAGCAATCCATAAGACCTCGTCAGGTTCTTTTTGGGATCACTTTCGATAACTTCTTGCATTATTCTGTGTTCATCTTTGCCGATTTGTAGATGGTGGTTTCTATCCTGGTTTAATCAACCTTTAGGTGAATCGCGTTTTCACCTTTGTCGGTCGATCATTCCTATCGAGATCGTATAGTGAATTTGTTCTTCACTTTCTGTTCGATCCGTTGCTTTATAATCGGACGATGAATACTTTAGATTAATACATCTTGAGAACTTGTAGAATATCTTAAATGTATTTTATTTAAAGAAAGTGCAAATATATACAGGCAGGAGTTTTTCATACCCTTAAGTCGGATTAAATCTCAATCTTGATGCCTCATTAAAAAACCTTTTCAGGAAAAAGAGTGCATCTTGTGATGAGACCTTTTTCTAACTATAGTACCTTCTTAGGTTACAGGCGTGCCATGATCTGGGGAGTTCTCGTCCCTCGAGTTCGGACAGTTTGTAGCAGCCCTTTCCAAGTACTTCTGTGACTCGGTAGGGTCCTTTCCAGTTAGCTGCCAGCTTTCCTTCTCCGGGTCGAATTGTTCCAATATCATTTCGGATTAAGATGAGATCATTCTCAGCAAAACCTCTTGGCACTACCTTTTGATTATATCTGGAAGCCATTCGCCACTTTAGTGCTTCTTCTCTGATCCGAGCTCTCTCTTGAATTTCCGGAAGTAGGTCGAGCTCTTCTCTTTGAAGTTGAGAGTTGGTTTGTTCATTGTAGTGTACTACTCGGGGAGACCCTTCATCAACTTCTATTGGAATCATTGCCTCCACTCCGTATGTTAATCAAAATGGTGATTCGTTTGTAGTGGAATGTGAAGTTGTTCGATACGCCCATAGGACTTGTGGAAGTTCCTCGGCCCAAGCTCCCTTTGCTTCTTGTAGTCTCCATTTCAGCTCGGCCAATATGACTTTGTTGGCTGCTTCAGCTTGTCCATTGGCTTGGGGATGTTCGACGGAGGTGAACTGATGTTTTACGTTCAAGTCGGCTACTAGTTTTCTGAAGCATGCATCTGTGAATTGGGTGCCATTATCTGTGGTGATGGAGTATGGAACCCCGAATCTTGTAATAATGTTCCTATATAGGAATTTCCGACTTCTTTGAGCAGTGGTGTTAGCTAGGGGTTCTGCCTCGATCCATTTTGTGAAATAGTCTACCCCTACTATGAGGAACTTGACTTGTCCCGATCCCTGAGGAAAGGGTCCGAGAAGATCGAGTCCCCACTTTGCAAATGGCCAGGGTGAGGTCACGCTGATGAGCTTTTTCGGCGGGGCGATGTGAAAGTTGGCATGCTTCTGACATGGTGGACATGTCTTTACAAATTCGGTAGCTTCCTTTCGTAGAGTTGGCCAATAGAATCCCGCCCGTAGTACCTTTTTGGTGAGAGCTTGCACTCCGAGATGATTGCCACAAATGCCGCTGTGTACTTCCTCCAAGACTTCCTTTGTATTGGAGGTCGGTACGCATTTTAACAATGGTGCTGAGATCCCTCTTTTGTATAGGGTGTTGTTTATGATAGTGTAGTATTGTGCTTCCCTTTTTAACCTCTTTGCCTCCTTTTCATCTGTAGGGAGCGCTTCTGTTTTGAGGTAGTTAATTATGGGGGTCATCCATCCTTGATCCTGACCTGTTATCGCTAGGACTTTTTCTTCTTCCGATATTGACGGGTTCTGTAGTATTTTCTGGATAAGGCTTCTATTGTTGCCCCCTAGTTTGGTGCTGAATAGTTTTGAGAGTGCGTCAGCTCGGGCATTTTGCTCGCAAGGTATGTGGCAGATCCTATATTTCCCGAGTTGTCCGAGCTGTTCCTTGGTTTTATCCAAATACTTTTTCATTGTAGGATCTTTGGCTTGGTAGTTCCCTGTTATTTGTGAGGTAACGACTTGTGAATCGCTGTAGATGTTGAGTTTCTGAGCTCCAACTTCTCTAGCCAGCTTCAAACCAGCTAATAATGCTTCATATTCCACCTGGTTGTTTGAGGCTGGGAATCCGAATTTGAGGGACAGCTCAAGTTGGGTTCCTTGGTTGCTTTCGATTATCACACCTGCACCACTTTCGGTTTTATTCGAGGAGCCGTCCACGTATATATTCCACTCTATGGGGATCTCCGGGGTGTCTGTGAATTCTGTAATGAAGTCGGCTAGGTATTGTGATTTAATGGTTGTTCGCGCCTCGTATTAGAGATCGAATTCGGACAACTCGATTGCCCACTGTAGGATTCTTCCTGCTAGATCTGTTTTCTGCAATATCTCCTTTATGGGCTGGTTGGTCCGAACCTTAATGGTATGCGCTTGGAAGTACGGGCGAAGTCGTCGGGATATGAGTATAAGGGCGTAGGCAAACTTCTCTATTTTCTGGTAGTTCAGCTCTGACCCCTGCAGTGTTTTGCTAATGAAGTAGACGGGTTGCTGCCCACCCTCATCTTCTCTAATTAGTGCTGAGGCTATTGCCCGGCTTCCTACTGCGAGGTACAATATGAGTGGTTCTCCTTCTCGTGGTCGAGATAGGATAGGTGGCTACCCTAAGAATTCTTTGAAGTCTCGGAATGCTTGCTCACATTCCGTTGTCCACTCGAAGTTCTTTCCCTTCCTCAAAGTAGCGTAGATAGGGAGGGATCTTATCGCTGACCCTGCTAGGAATCTGGACAAGGCCACCAATCTCTCATTGAGTTGTTGTACCTCTTTGACGCAGGTTGGGCTCTTCATGTTGAGTATGGCCTGGCATTTATCTGGATTTGCCTCGATTCCTCTTTGTGTGAGCATAAAGCCCAAGAACTTACCTGCTTCCACGACGAAGGTGCATTTAGCCGGGTTAAGTCGCATGCCATGCTTTCGTATGGTGTCGAATACTTGAACTAAGTCGGACAGTAATGTTTCTTCACTTTGTGTCTTTATCAACATGTCATCCACGTAGACCTCCATGATTTTTCCGATGTGATCTGAGAAGACCTTATTCATTAGCCTCTGATAAGTAGCTCCTGTGTTCTTAAGGCCGAAAGGCATTACGATATAACAATAGTTTGATTTAGGTGTTAGGAACGAGGTTTTTTCTTGATCTGGTGGATACATTGGGATCTGGTTGTACCCCGAGTATACGTCCATAAACGAGAGATACTTATATCCCAATGAGGCATCTACTAGAGCGTCGATGCTTAGGAGTGGATAAAGGTCTTTTGGGCAGGCTTTGTTGAAGTCGGTGTAGTCGGTGCACATTCGCCACTTCCCATTTAACTTTCTTACCAAGACAACGTTTGCTAGCCATAGTGGGTACTTAACTTCTCTTATGAACCCTACCTCTAGTAGTGCTTGTACTTGTTCTTCTACAGCCTGAGACCGTTCTGGCCCGAGTTTTCTTCGTCTTTATTGTACCGGCTGGGATCCTGGGTAGACTGCCAGCTTGTGGCTCATTAGTTTGGGATCTATGCCTGGCATGTCGGCAGCTTTCCATGCGAAGAGATCAACATTATCTTGTAGAAACCGTATTAATGATTCTTTTGTGTCTCCTTTCAGGATCGTGCCAATATTAGTTGTTTTGTCTGAGGTATCTCCAATCTGGATTCTTTCTATTTCTCCTTCGGGTCATGGGCGGAGTTCTTCTCGTTTCTGATCTCCGCCGAGTTCGATTGTGTGGAACTCTCTTCCTTCACCTCGGAGGTTTAGACTTTCGTTATAACAGCGACGCGCCATCTTTTGATCTGCTTTTATTGTAGCTATCCCTTCTGCAGTTGGGAATTTCATACATAGGTGTGGAGTTGAAACTATTGCTCCGAGTTGATTTAACGTTGTCCGACCTATTAAGGCATTGTAGGCTGAGCTCACATCGACCACGATATAGTCTATCTTAAGTGTTCTGGATTGGTTCCCCTTTCCGAAGGTTGTATGTAATGATACGTATCCCAGTGGCTGTACTGGGGTATCTCCAAGTCCGAACAGGCTGTTCGGGTATGCTCTTAGCTCTTTTTCTTCTAAGCCGAACTTGTCAAAGGCAGTTTTGAATAAGATGTCGGCAGAGCTTCCTTGGTCAATTAATGTACGGTGGAGGTTGGCGTTTGCCAATATGATTGTGATGACCATGGGGTCGTCGTGTCCTGAGATGATTCCGGATGCATCTTCTTTGGTAAATGTGATTGCTGGGATGTCTGGTATCTCTTTCTTGCCTTCGACGTGGTATACTTCTTTGAGGTGTCGCTTGCGGGATGATTTGGAGATTCCTTCTCCAGCAAATCCGCTGTGTATCACGTGGACATGTCTTTTTGGTGTGCGGGGTGATTGTTTAGATCGTCTGACATCTTCATCCCTTCTTCTTTTTCTTGGTTCTTCGTCCCGATTGGCCAGGAACCGATCTAGTTTTCCTTTCCTTACTAATTTCTCTATGACGTTTTTCAAGTCAAAGCATTCGTTGGTGGAATGTCCTTGGACTCGGTGATACTCACAGTATTCATTCCGATTTCCTCCTCCCCTTTTGCCTTTGAGTGGCCGAGCTGGGGGTATTTTTTCCGTATGGCAGACCTCTTTGTAAACATCTACCAAGGATACCCTAAGAGGGGTGTAGTTATGATATTTTTTATTTTCTCTCCAGAGCGATCTTCCTTCTTCTTGGATTCTTTATCTTTATCTCGGTAGGCAGAACCGAACCTCAGTGTTTCCCCAAGTCGAGAATTCTCCTCCATGTTAATGTACATCTACGCCCATTCTTGTACTTTGTCTAGGGATGCTGGGGACTTCTTTGATATAGATTGGCTAAATGGTCCTTCTCGTAGGCCGTTTATGAGGCCCATGATGGCAGCTTCTGTTGGTAGACTTTGTATGTCCATGCATGCTTTGTTGAATCTTTCCATGTAGTTACGAAGACTCTTTCGATCTCCTTGCTTGATTCCTAGTAGGCTGGGTGCGCGTTTGGCTTTGTCCTTTTGTATGGAAAATCTGGCCAGGAACTTTTTTGGCCAGGTCGTCAAAACACGAGATGGATTTTGGAGGTAGGTTGTCGAACCATCTAATGGCTGTCTTGGTAAGAGTTATCGGAAAGGCTTTGCAGTGAACTGCATCTGAGGCGTCAGTGAGGTACATCCTACTTCTGAAGTTGTTGAGATGGTGGTTGGGGTCCGAGGTGCCATCGTACAGAGTTATATCCGGAAGTTTGAAATCTTTTGGAATTTTGGTCTTCATAATTTTTTGGGTGAATGGATCTTGATCTTTGTGAGAGCTATCCTCTGGGGTGGATCGAGTAGCTTTAGTTTTGAGATCAGCTTCGAGTTTTATAAGCTTATCTTCTAATTCTCGGCGCCGCCTTATCTCCCGATGTAAATCCTCTTCTTTTTCGCGTTGATGTTGGGCTTCTTTCTCAAGTTGCTTTAATCGATCTTGAAGTGCTTCTATTACCCCGGGATTTGATGAATTTTTGTCCCCATTGGATTCCGGAGTATATTTAAGTATAGCATCCATGTTCTTGTGTGGCGTTCTATCTTCCAAACCTGAGTCGTGGTCGTTGTCATGGTTGTCCGCCATGATGTTGGGATGACTTCTAGGTTCTCCGGCAACGGCGCCAATGTTCCGAGGGTTACCTGAAACTGTAGGTCGATCTCGGTCGAGATCTTCACTGTAGGTCAGAGCTGACGTGTCCGGTAGGTGTATAGCGACCGGAGCTGGTGTGTCCGACTTGTGGGACTGAGAGTGCTGCTGATCCTTCGTCCCCGGAGAGTGGGGGTACCTGCAAGGGACTCCGATGCTTAAGTTAGCAAGGGTATTAAGCAGGTATTGAGTAGAATCAGAGTATGAGTTATACATGGGTGCTCCAGTGTATTTATAATGGTGAGATGTGGCCTTCTGTGGATAAGATAAGTTAGTTATCTTATCTTATCTTTATCTTATCTTTAAGTGAGGTCATCTTATCTCTAAGGGAACCGCCCTTCTCTTTGTAGGCTTGGGCTGCCTTGGGATTTGGGGCGTGTTCCTCTATTTGGGCCCTTCTTTGGGCTTTTCTGGGGTCTTGACTGAGCACTTTGGAAAGAAGCCGAGTTGTCCTGACCAAAAGAGGTCGGTCGCTTTGTCTGTCGAACATCCCGGGTCAGTCATCTTGACCCAGGGTATGAACAGAGGGAGATGCTTAGGAATGGTGGCAGGAGTTATATCACACCCTGCAGATAGAGTTAACAGATATCCTTTGGAGTAAATTCAAGACGGAATTTTACGGAAAATATTTCTTACATGCGATTCGCATTGCAAAAGAATTGGAGTTAATGCAACTGAAGCAAGAAAATATGTCTGTTGCTGACTATACTCGTGAATTCGACAACTTGTGTCATCTCTTAAGAGTTTGTCAAGGAAACCCAGCCGACTATGAGGCATGGAAGTGTGTTCAATATGAGAAAGGGCTTAGAAGAGACCTCTTCAACTGCGTGATCCCGCAAAGGTTAACGAATTTTCCTGAATTGGTTATAAAAAGTCAATTCGCAAAACGTTACTCCATGAAGTCAACAATATTACAGGAAGGCTATGGAGAGACTACTCCGGATGAGCCACATAGAGTCGGACTAGGCATATGTTGCAAGTACGGGAAGCCGGGGCATATAGCTTGAGACTGTCCATACAAGAAACGCCAGGATGCAGTCGAATCCGATCTTCAGACCCGAGGTAACCATAAACTAGCAGTTGAGTTTTTAACTACCTTGCGTATCATTAATATATGTATGATCTATTTGTAAAGCACGACAAGTTTTGATGATCGTGGAGTCCCAGCCGATGGTTAGTCGAAGACTACTAGTTGTTGAGATGGAGCGATACTTAGCTAATTTAGATGAGTGGCTAGGTTCTTGGAAGATAAGAATCAGAATGATGAACTTAGCTAATTTAGATGAGTGGCTAGGTTCTTGGAAGATAAGAATCAGAATGACAAAATGGAAGTCGGGTGAATTATACCTAAGGAATTGGAACCGTTGAGAGATGTGTGGAGTTACCGTTTGAAATCCAACGACGTTAATATTTCGAGGAAAAGGAATAGAGAAAGTTCAACTTTTAGTTATTAATTGATCGAGAGACTAGTAGAGGTGAGACCAAATTCCTATACGAAAGAGTTTCTAAGACCGTTCTTGAAGATGTACCAGAATTTCCACCTTAGAGAGAGCGTGAGTTGGTCATAGACGTAGTGTCAAAAATTGTATCAGTGTTGATTACACCACAAGTAAAGACATTATTAGAATCAGTAGAGTTCAAGACCGAGTTAAAGAGAGCACTGGAAGAGAGGATCGTCCAACTAAGTGTTTCTTTGCGAGAGCGTGCCAGCTAATCTTCATGACTTAATCTAACCTTTCTCAAATAGCTTGCATTGAAAGTTCTATCTTGAACCTTCTCCTGTAAAAGCCCAACTCATTGTTCTTCCGATCTTATTCCTTACTCGTACAAAGCTTGTCTCTTTTGAATTCAGCTTGAACTCATCCTAATATAATCACATAACTTTTGAATCCTGGTGACCTGCGGTGCGTGAAGTTGCTCTCTTGTGGAAACTCGCATTCCTTTCAAGCCAACTAGAACCTATTCAATCCGATATGCCTTATTCTTTCTATTTAAGCTTTGATTCGAACTTCTTTCCCGAAATGCAACTAGGTTTCTCTTCTTGTGCATCCCATTAGTTCTGTACAACTCCGGTTAACTGTATGCAAGACTTTCTTTTGAATTCTTGTGAACACCGTTCGCGCTACTCATTCGTCCCTTTGAACATAACTTTTCTTTGAAAAATAAACTCGTATTGGATTTTGCGTCACGCACAACTCTTAGATGCAACTATTAGAGTGTTAATCCTTTAGGGCAAGACTTTGGAACATGAAAGTAAACTAGTGACATTATGAGGGAATTCAAAACCTTAATCCTCGCCTATCGTATCGCTCGTGACTAGATAGATGCAATGAGGTGCACCGTGTGAATGAAATACCAGGATACGATGAAAGCCTTCGAGTCATGGAAAAAAGATCCATCCTTATGCCAATACTTGTATCACTTGAACCTAATGAACCATTTGGGGAATTATTACGAGGCATTATTGGAAGACTTAAGATGCTTGCTGAAATGATGTCGTGAGATCGTAGCAGATGCCTTAAGCAAGAAGTTTCTAAGGGATTTTTGAATGTTAATTCCAAAGGAGAAAATGTTAGATGAGTTAAAGTTCTAAGTTGAAGAATGAGAGTGTGGTTGGGCATGCTGGACTAAAACCATTGCTCGTCTACAACATGATGACAATGAGATACGGGACGCGTAACGAGACAATAAGGAGCCACCAAAGATATCGAAGTTTGGTAAACAAAGGAGGACTAAAAAGAGATTTATATGCCTAATGCAAATGCCGAAATAGAGATCATAGAGTCAAGGACTTAGAAAGTGTAATATGGGTAATAAGGAGCTACCAAGAGTACCGAAGCCGGTTGAATCAAGAAGACACCAAGAGAACGTTATGTGTTGAAATCAGGAGTTGGAATGAGAAACTGTTGTCCAAAGATTACAAGAGAGGATTTTTGAAGTTACCTTAAGATTTCTAAAATGTATCGCGAATCCAAAAGATATTTTGAGTAGCCAGAAGTGAAGAACGAAGTGACAATTTATGTGATTACATGTTCGACGCATGAGAAAAAAAAAAAGAGACCACCAGAAGCCATGTGATATGCTACAACCGTCGAAAGTTCTATATTAAAGGCAAAAGAGAATAGCCATCGATTTCATAATAGGTTGCTGAGGACTAGGACAAACTGTTAGGGAATCTTGGATCAAGTAATCAAGTCCGTTTTGCCCATCAGACAAATGGCTTATTGAAGATATCAACGAGACTATACATCAGAAAGATGGTGAGACTCCACAGTACGCTAAACACCTTTGAATTAATCAAAAACTGGAACGTCGAACATCTTAGTTCTTGAAATTAATAGCCAAGACAACGGGGAAAAGTTACATAAACTTGAGTTAGGATTCTCATGATGAAAGCCGACAAAATAGTTAGGCAGATCCAAGAAGAAGACTTCTCAAGTTGGAAGAAAAAGGACACCTATCTCTAAAAATTGCTTCAACGACTAGCATCAGATGACCAATAAAAAACAAGAAAGATAAAACCCGCTAAGTTAGCCCATTCCAATTCTTTCAAAAGTATTGATAGCCAGAGGCGTGCTAAATAAATTTCTACCGTAACTTTCGAACCTATTCGACTTAATCCATGGTTCATAACTTCTAAAATGCGCTTCTAAAACAAATTCATGTCTTACCACCTAAGCCAGTTTAAATGAAAAGGAGATGGACATTTCAAGTAACGGGGTCAGCTTCAAGATTCTTCACTGGTCATAAGCATCGGTAAGTGGGAGATGCGTCAATTTCCCTACCGATGTTATGACATCAGCTCGAGGATACCATTTAATAAGAGCACCATGAAAATTCATGCCACTAAGCCAAAGAAAGATGATGGAGAGTTGGCCCGAAAGACTACCCACACCTCTTCTCAGATAATTGAATCTGAATTTTGAGGGCAAAATTCCTAATTAGTTGGGTAGGATGTAAACCCCGCTACAATCGGTAAATAATTAGTCAATAATTTGAATTTTAAATAGGAAAGTTAAAAATGCAAAACTAATATCAAAATAGGATAGAGCTCATCAAAACGAGAATTTTGATATCAATTTCGATATTTTGGCCCAAAGTTGGACCGGAATGGCCGAACCAGTTGAACCGGGGCCCAAACTTGGCCCGTGGGTCTAACCGGACCCAAACATTTAAACAAAAAGTAGCTCTTCTTCTTCCCCATTGCATGCAATGAACACAAACAGAATTGGGAAAGGGAGGAGGAGCTCTCAACCCTCACAACCTTTGATCCACCATAACTCCTCCGTCCGGGCTCTGATCGCCGCACCGTTCATGGCCACGCGCTTAGCACGTCGAGCTCTACCTTTCTATCCAAAAAAATTTCACTAGTAAGTCCCAGATTTGGTTCAGAATCTCTATCCTTCTTTCTTGGTGAAATTGAAAACCTATAGTGAATCTTGTCCAATTTTTGTGTTCTAGGTTCAAGTTAGCTTCCGGAACTTGTGGGCTCAAGCTATTGAGCATATAGGTATGGTAAGGACACCCTAACCCTAGCTCAATCTTGTATTTATTATGGGAAAAACTGAAATCGGAACATGTATATGTATTAGGTGTAGATTAAGTGGGTATACAAGCATTGGAATTGAATTGGGAGTAATTGGAGGCTTGTTCATCATATGCATTTGTTTGTTTTGATTGCTATGCATTTCCTGGGTTTGCCTAATTGATATATATATACCACCTGCTACCTGTTACACTTGCTACTTGTACTATCTGCTCGTTACTTGTGCATAAACTTGTTTGGTTGCTTGTTTCTGTTGCATTATGGATGATGGAGGGATGGAGGAAATGGAGAAATGGTTTGGTGTTAGATTAAGATTGAAATTGAGTAAGTTAGATAGATTTAGAATACCTACCCCTGTTTATGGCTTCTGTTTAGTAATTAAGTCGGATAATTGAATAACGAAGTTCTTGGATTTCCTATGGCATTCTCAGGACCTTATTTATTATACATGTGGCACTTTTACCATGCTGAGAACCTTCGGTTCTCATTTCATATTCTGTTGCTATTTTTCAGATGCAGATCATGAGGCACCTCGCTAGGCGTCTGGATCTTAAAGCAAAGTAGTTCCTGGATGTCTTTTAGGTTTCTGTTCATATTTGTGTATATATGTATTTAGCTTACTCTCCAAGTAACTTATGTATGTTTATATATATATATATATATATATATATATATATATCCTCTGTCCAGCCTTAACTTCGCAGGCTGAGTCAGGAGGTAGTTATGTTGTTTCCTTGGCTTTCCTTCCACTCTTATTTATCTTTATCCCTTCCTTTTAGGCTTCTTAACCCGCAAGAAATTCGATTCCTCGAGCATTGCACTTTTTATTTTGCAAATTTGTTTTACCCGCTTTTTAAGGCTCCTATTTGAGTATCTTTTTCCTTACTATTATATATATATATATATATATATATATATATATATATATATATATATATATATATATTACTTTTAGAAGTCGTAATACCATACTATCTCAATCTTATGACTTAAGCATAAGATTAAGTATAGTAGGGTGTTACAAATTAAATTAAGATTTTTATCTAATTTTATAATTATTGAAAAATTTTTATATTTAAAATTTAAAGTTTTAGTAGTTATAAAATAATAAAAAATTTTTATGATTTAATATGAATAATTGAGAGCTTTAGTTAATCTTAGGATCTGAAAGGAAATTAATTATATTATTTCTAGTTTTAAATTAGAGTACTTGATTGAAAACCAATTTGCAACTTAATAAATAAATAGTATTCTTAAAGTAATTTTAAGGAATTAAATTTAGTTTTAAATTACTATTCTACTCTCCAATTTTTATCCAAATACCAAATAAATCCTAATTCCCAAACTAAACCCTAATTATAATCGTAACACACCCACACACTCACCCCCTTAACCTAGCCGTCACCCACACACACGTAGAATAAGGGAAATATATGAGGGAAGAGGAAGAAGAAATAGAGGGGAAGGAGGAAGGGACAGTGCCGGCAGGGTTGGGAGATGCCGTCGCTGTCACTGTCAAAGGGTGGAGGAGAGATAGAGATGCGAACCAGTGATGGGAGGAAGAGGAGGAGGAGTGCGTGCCGTCATGCTCGTCGCTGCCTGTAAAACCTGGTTAATTAACGGATAATTAATCCATAAATGAGAATTTATTCTAGAAAGTCCAAAATGTGATTTTTATGGCTAAATGTGATAGAGGAGATTGAGACGAGAATTTTGGCACCAATTTTATAGAATTCGGACCAAGATTGGACCGAACGGGTCAAACCGGGCCAACCGGACCCAAAGTGGGCCCTTGGCCCAGCATAACTAAACCCTAAAACCCTAGTTTTCAACATTCTCTCTCCTCACTTATCACTCAAACACGCTGAAATAGAGGCCATGGAGGGAAGAACACTCTCTCAAGTTCTTTCTCTCACTTGATCTTCAAACCACCATAACTTTTGATCTAGAGCTTCGATTGTTGCACCGTTTGCGGCAATGCGTTCACTGCGGAGAGCTCTACAAAATCCATACAATTAATCTTGAGGTAAGCCACGTTTTTCTCTTTGAATTTCCTGCTTTGATTTCGAGTTTCATGAGCAAAAATATTGAGATTTTGGACTCTTTGATGTTATAGGACCCAACTCTCTTGAAGGAGAAGGTTAATCTTGTCTCCTTGGACCTTAGGTGTGATAAGATTCTCAACTCTCGTGTAATTTGTTGTTCTATGATGTTTGGGTATTGAGATGATGTGTATGGGTATGATGATTGTGGCTTAGGTTGTGTATGTGTGAATATTAGAGCTTGATTAGTGATATTGAAAAGCTTGAAAATGGATTTGGTGGTAAAAAATCTGTTCTTAGAAGTATTGAGGCCTTGAGATCTTGAGGAAAAAGTGGTTTGGAAGTGCTTCAGTTGAGCTTGGGAAATCGGCTAAGGTATGGTCTCGGTTTCCCGTATCTAATATGTAATGTGGTAGGAAATACTTAGGCTAGAGGCCTTAAGATAGGCATTAAATTGATGATGTTGTTAAATGGTTGAAATATATGATGTGGTCATATATGTGATAATGATTATTGATGCCTTAATGGTATGATGTATGAGAAATATGCATGTTGTGATATATGCTTGATGATTGATTATGGTTGAATTGTGGGTGGAACCATGTTGATGGTGAGTATGATATTGATTGTGTATAATGATGATTTATTGGAATTGGTGTTGTTGAAAATTGGCATGAGGAAGAGTATATGATATGTCAATATGTTTGAGTTTGAACCACTTGGGTGAAGTGGGTTAAAATAATGGGATAGTGATTTTGGTGAATTATGGTAAAGTGTCAATGTGTGAGTTGAAGAGGCTTGATTTTGAATTTGATATATTTTGATTGATTTCATAGAAAAGGGATGAAATTGGCATGTTTTGATTGATTTTGAAAATAGTTGAAAATGGCTTGTTTTGAAAATGGCACTTTGTGGTTTTGTTTGAAAATATGGTTTTTGGGCATACTTTGACGGGATATAACTTGGACTACGGATCTCCGTTTTGTGTCAAATCTGTTTAGAAATGAAATTGGATCCGGGATGTCCATGCCGTTTGAAGAACGGGTGAAAAACGATTTAAAATGAGAAAGTTATGTCCGTTGGAAGATTGGGGTTTGAATCTGTGAATTCTGCAGCTTTTAACTTAGAAAATTTTTAGCAGAATGACCCCTCACGCGTAGGCGCACTTGGCGTGTACGCGCCGTTCTTCCAGAAAGCACCATCCACGCGTGCGCGTGCTGTGCGCGGGCGCGCCGATGTGCTGCACTCAATGCCCAGCCATTTTCCAGAGAGTTGTGCCAGAACTGTACCAGTTTTGTGCCTGGGGCACGAGAGCACCCACGCGTACCCGTGGCGGACGCGTGCGCGTCGCTTGGATATTTTTCAATCCACGCATTAGCGTGCATGACGCATACACATCAATGAGTTTTGTGGCCATCCACGCGTGCGCGTGGGGTGCGCGTACGCGTGGCCCTGTTTTCATCCCAAGTTGATTTTTGAGTTTTAAAAGTCAAATTTTATACTTCTAAGCCTCCGATCTCACCACTTATGTCTTAAATCATTATGATATGCCTAGCAATGAGAAAAGGAGCTAGGGGATGTGGTAACTTGCGAGTGAAGCAAGGGAAAAATGAATGATCAATGAGGATCAAAGATGATTATGTGAGATGTGGAGGATGGTAGTGGAAGTGCTTGTTATGCCATGGGCCGAAGGGCTGTAATTGTTAATGAATTGGCTGGTTATGGATTTAACCGTGAGCCGGATGGCTAGGTTATTGCCGTGTTACGGCAGAGCCATGGTTATGGCTAAGTATAAATGCATATATGCTGTTGAATGAATTATGAATGTTGCACTTCCACTGTTGGAGATGAGAGTTTCCCTGGAAGGAAGTAGTGGCTAGCCACCATGTGCTCCAAGTTGAGACTCGAAGCTCTTTTGACCCTATGTCGTAAGTGTGACTGGGCACTATGAAAGACCCGGATGAGCTCGCCCCCGTAAATATTCACCAGTGAGGGTGATGGATATGGATCATGATTATGATCAAGTTTATGATGAGTATAACTCAAGTTGGGGATGCACGACAGAGGGACAGTCCAATGGTTAGCTATCAGGACTTGTCGGGTTGGCTCTATAACCGACAGATGATATCATCAGCCACTAGAGACAGGCATTCATCATATGCATACTATATGAATTGTTTGAGATTGCCTATTTGACTGCATATTACTTGCTAATTTTCTAAGTGCCTTATCTGTTCCTATTTGTATATCTCTTGTTTGATATAACTGTGTTTGTTACATTATACTCCTGCTGGTGGTTGGGAGGTCTGAAGAAATTGGAAAGGGAAGTATTAGTTAGACTGAAGGATCTTTAGTCAGATGCCCTTTATGGTTTAGCTTGTTTATAAGCTTTGAATTATCTGGAGGAAGTTCTAGGATTGCCTTTGGCTTTCCTCTATTATTATGTATTATATATGTGGAAGCTGTTACCATGCTGGGGACTTCTGGTTCTCACCCATGCAGATTTTGTGGTTTTCAGATGCAGGACGTGAGGATTCCCGCTAAGGCATGCTGGAGACTTCTAGATTTGCGAAGACCCTTTGTTCTCGAGACTATGTTTTGGTTTATATGTTTTGCTTAGATACTTTTATCTCCATTAAATAATACAAACTGTGATGACTCCTCTTATAGGAGATTTTGGAGAATAGGTTTCTGTATTTGTGTCCCTTTGGGTTTCCTTTGGGGTTTTTCTTATTTTATCATATGTATATATTGCTATGCTCGGGCCGATTATCTTCGCAGCCGGATTTTGAGTCTTGATATTCCTGTTTTTGACACTCTTTTGTATATATATAATCTCGCGTTGGTTATCCTTGTTCGTTACGTTATCGATCGGAGTATTGTGCTTTCGAGTTGCGATTTTTGTTTACCCCCTTTTTCTACAAAGGCTCCTAGTTATAATAAAGCATTCATACTATTATACGTACTAAATTTTTATTTTAGAGGTCGTAATACCTTGCCATCTCTGAATTATGACTTAAGCATAAGACTCTGTATGGTAGGGTGTTACATTATGGTATCAGAGCAGTTCGTTCCTGTAGAGCCTGAGGGATGGACTGACTATGCTTCTGTGCATTCTCTGTGTGTTTGTTATGTGCTATTAGTATATCTGCTTGATATAATTGTCATAAATGTTCGTGAGCATGCATTTGGGACTTTGAAGCACTAGACTTCCGATATTGAGACTGATCAACTTAATATCGATTGTTTGGTGTGTATAGGAACCAGATGGCGCCTCGTGGACGTGGTAAATGTTGTGTGAGAGGTCGTACAAATGCTCGTGCGCCGGAGATTAACCCTAATGATCTGGTGAAATTTATGACGGCGTTGGAGAATATGGCTGCTGCTATGCAAGCCACTACTGAGGCTCTTTGTCAACAGATGAACAACCATGGTAATGATGGAGGTGGAGTTCAGGGCCCGATGACACTGGCAAACTTTTTGAAGGTTAATCCACCTAAGTTCAAGGGAATTTCTAGCCCGACTGAGGCTGATACATGGTTTCAGGCTATAGAGCGAGCACTGCAAGCACAAGTGGTACCTGAAGGACAGCGTGTCGAGTTTGCTACCTATATGCTCACCGGTGAAGCGTCGCATTGGTGGCAAGGTATCCAACATCTTCTGCAGCAGGGTGATGACTATATCACCTGGAATGTCTTCCAAGAGGAGTTCTATAAGAAGTACTTTCCGACTTCTGCTAGGACGGCCAAGGAGCTTGAATTATTACAGCTGAAGCAGGGTACTATATCCGTATCTGAGTATACTGACAAGTTTGAAGAGCTGTTCAGGTTCTCTCGTATGTGTCAAGGGACTCTGGTGGAATATGAGGAATGGAAGTGTGTTAAGTATGAAGGAGGACTCCAGAGTGATATATTCAGTTCAGTAGGACCAATGGAGATCAGAACTTTCTCCGAATTGGTGAACAAGTGTAGGGTTGCTGAAGAGTGTGTAAAAAGGGCAACCACTGAGAAAGGGAGTCACAAAGGATCATTCCCATAGAACCGAGGGAAGAGCTTTGCACCTAGAGGTCCGCTTTTCAAGAGGGGAAGCTCTTTCAGGAGGCCCAACAACAATAACTCCCAAGGGAAGAAGTTTGGGAAGCAGCCTCAGAATGATCAAGCTTATACTAGATGTGGGAGTCACCATCCGGGAGCACCATGCAAGGCCGGATGGGGTTTGTGCTATAATTATGGAAAGGTGGGGCATAAAGCCGCAAGTTGTTCGGAGAAGCAGAAGCAAGGTACTGGGAAGGCACAACAGACTGGTCGGGTGTTCACCACCTCAGCTATAGGTGTCAAGGGATCTGAGACACTCATTCGAGGTAACTGTGAAATGGCTGGTCAAACTTTAAATGCTTTATTTGATTCGGGAGCATCACATTCATTCATTGCATTTGAGAAAGCCCATGAGTTAGGATTGAAGATCGTAACTTTAGGTTATGACCTAAAAGTGTATAATGCTACCCATGAAGCCATGGTAACTAGGCTAGGATGCCCGAAAGTTTCCTTTAGATTCAGGCAGCGTGATTTTATTATAATTTAATCTGCTTACCGATAATCGGTCTTGATCTTATCTTGGGATTGGACTGGTTATCTAAGAACCATGTCCTGCTGGATTGTTCTACAAAGTCGGTGTACTTTATGTCGGAAGATACAGAAGGGCCGGTCGTGGTGAATAATTATTACTTGAATACGATGATGGTGAACTGTTCTGGAATCGAATGTCAGGGTATCCTGTTGTTAACCGCGGGCGTTTCGGGTGATGATCAAAGGTTGGAGTAGATTCTGATTGTGTGTGAGTTTCCGGAAGTGTTTCCCAATGATATTGATGAGTTTCCACCTAACCGAGAGGTTGAGTTTGCTATTGAATTGGTGCCTGGGGCGGGACCAATCTCAAGTGCTCCTTATAGGATGTCACCATTAGAGATGGATAAGCTAAAGTCTCAGTTAGAGGATTTATTGGGTAAGAATTTTATCCGACCAAGTGTCTCTCCATGGGGTGCGCCAGTGCTACTGGTAAAGAAGAAAGATGGGAGTATGCGGCTCTGTGTGGATTACAGGTAGCTGAACAAGGTTACAATAAAGAATAAATACCCATTGCCGAGAATTGATGATCTCATGGATCAGTTACAAGGAGCTGGAGTTTTCTCCAAGATCGATTTGCGATCCGGTTATCACCAGATAAGGGTGAGGGGTGAGGATATCCCTAAGACCGCTTTCAGGACTCGTTATGGTCATTACGAGTACACTGTAATGTCTTTTGGGTTGACAAACGCTCCAGCAGTATTCATGAATTATATGAATAGAATTTTCCGTCCGTTTCTGGATAAATTTGTTGTTGTCTTCATTGATGCCATACTGATTTACTCCAAGACTGAAGAAGAGCATGTGGAACACTTGAGAACCGTGTTGCAGATTCTAAAGGAGAAGAAACTCTATGCAAAACTGTCTAAGTGTGAGTTTTGGAAGAGTGAGGTGAAGTTTTTGGGCCACGTGGTGAGTAAGAAGGGAATAACCATAGATCCAACTAAGGTGGAGGCTGTGATGGATTGGAAGCAACCAACCACCGTAACAGAGATAAGGAGTTTCTGGGTTTAGCTGGCTATTACCGAAGGTTTATCAAGGGCTTTTCACATATATCCTTGCCAATGACAAAGTTAACCCGCAAAGACACTCCGTTTGTTTGGACTCCTGAGTGCAAGGAGAGCTTTCAGACATTGAAGAAAAAGTTGACCACTACACCTGTGTTAGTGTTACCTGAGCCGAACGAGCCATTTGAGGTGTACTGTGATGCCTCATTGAAGGGTCTAGGGTGCGTGCTCATGCAGCATCATAATGTGGTCGTGTATGCCTCACGACAGTTGAGATCGCATGAAGTTAATTATCCTATGCACGATTTGGAGCTTGCTGCGGTCGTGTTTGCGCTAAAGGTGTGGAGGCATTACCTCTATGGGGTTAAGTTCCAAGTTTTCTCTGATCATAAGAGCTTGAAGTACCTCCTTGATCAGAAAGAGCTTAATATGAGGCAGAGAAGGTGGATGGAATTATTGAAGGACTACGACTTTGAGTTGAATTACCATCCGGGAAAGGCGAATATAGTAGCGGATGCGTTGAGTCGGAAGTCACTGTATGCTACTTGGATGACACTTCAAGAAGAAAAGATGCTCAAGGAGTTCGAGAGTCTGAAAATTGGTGTCCAAGAAGTGTCTGGGGCTCTGTGTTTGAGTCGATTACAGATCTCGAGTGACTTTAAGTCCGAACTCCTAAAGGCTCATCAAAATGATGAAGCGTTATGGAAGGTGTTACCGGCTATTAAGCAAGGAAAACAGTGGAGAGTGTCGGAAGAAAAAGATGGGTTATGGAGATTCAAGGGTAGGATCATTGTGCCGGATGTTGGCACTTTGAGGCAAGATATTTTAAAGGAGGCACACAAAAGCTGATTCTCCATTCACCCGGAAAGTACTAAGATGTACCATGATTTAAAGGCGATGTTTTGGTGGCCGGGTATGAAAAATGATGTGGCGGAATATGTTTCAAGGTGCTTAACTTGTCAAAAGGTAAAGATTGAACATCAAAGGCCTGACGGTATGTTGCAACCTTTAGAGATTCCACAATGGAAGTGGGAAAGTATTGCAATGGACTTTGTGTTAGGATTGCCAAGGACTAGGGCTGGTTTTGATGCTATCTGGGTGATTGTGGACCGATTGACGAAGTCAGCTCACTTTTTACCCATTCGAATGACTTACACCCTTGAGGAGCTAGCACGGTTATACATAAAGGAGATTGTAAGACTTCATGGTGTACCTGCTACTATAATCTCTAATAGAGATCCTTGTTTCACTTCAAGATTTTAGGGTGCATGTCAGAAAGCTTTTGGAACCCGATTAAGCTTGAGCACGGCTTACCATCCTCAAATAGATGGTCAATCCGAGAGGACGATCCAAACACTAGAGGATATGTTGAGAGCTTGTGTTTTGGACCAACCGGCGAGTTGGGATCGGTATATGCCATTAGTGGAGTTTGCATACAATAATAATTATCATGCGAGCATCGGAATGGCTCCGTATGAGGCCTTGTATGGGAGGAAATGTCAATCTCCACTATGTTGGTATGAAGATGGGGAGAAAGGCTTGTTGGGGCCGGAAATGATAGCTGAGACTACTGAACAAGTCAAGAAAATCCGAGATAGGATGCTTATGGTATAGAGTCATCAAAAGAGTTACGCCGATCAGAGGTGAAAGCCCTTAGAATTTGAGGAAGGATACCATGTTTTCCTTAAGGTTACTCCGACCACGGGATTAGGTAGGGCGATTAAAACAAAGAAGTTGAATCCTCGATACATTGGTCTATTTCAAATCCTGGAGAGGGTTAGACCGGTGGCGTATCGGATGGCTCTACCACCTCATCTTTTGAACCTGCACGACGTGTTTCATGTGTCGCAGTTTCGGAAGTACACTCCTAATGCTAGCCATGTGTTAGAACCTGAGTCGGTTCAGTTAAGGGAAGATTTGACGCTTCCAATGGCTCTAGTCAGAATTGATGATACTAGTATCAAACGGTTGCGTGGAAAAAAGGTTTCATTAGTCAAAGTGGCATGGAGTCGAGGAGGTTTTAAGGAACACACTTGGGAACTTGAGTCGAAGATGCGAACGGATTATCCGCACTTATTCTCAGGTAATTGCATTTGAATTTTGTGGGCAAAATTCCCAATTAGGTGGGTAGAATGTAAAACCCGGTTAATTAACGGCTATTAACCCATAAATGAGAATTTATTCTAGAAAACTCAAAATGTGATTTTTATGGCTAAATGTGATAGAGGAGATTGAGACGATAATTTTGGTACCAATTTTATAGAATTCGGACCAAGATTGGACCGAACAAGCCAAACCGGGTCAACTGGACCCAAAGTGGGCCCTTGGTCCAACATAACTAAACCCTAAAACCCTAGTTTTCAGCATTCTCTCTCCTCACTTATCACTCAAACATGTTGAAACGGAGGCCATGGAGGGAAGAACACTCTCTCAAGTTCTTTCTCTCACTTGATCTTCAAACCACCATAACTTTTGATCTAAGGCTCCGATTGCCACACCGTTTATGGCCATGCATTCACTGCGGAGAGCTCTACAAAACCCATACATTAATCTTGAGGTAAGCCACGTTTTGTTCTTCGAATTTCCAGCTTTGATTTCAAGTTTCATGAGCAAAAATGTTGAGATTTTGGGCTCTTTGATGTTATAGGACCCAACTCTCTTGAAGGAGAAGGTTAATCTTGTCTCCTTGGACCTTGGGTGTGGTAAGATTCTCAACCCTAGTGTAATTTATTGTTCTATGATGTTTGGGTATTGAGATATTGTGTATGGGTATGACGATTATGGCTTAGGTTGTGTATGTGTGAATATTGGAGCTTGATTAGTGATATTGAAAAGCTTGAAAAGGGATTTGGTGGTGAAAAATCTGTTCTTGGAAGTATTGAGGCCTTGAGAGCTAGAGGAAAAAGTGGTTTGGAAGTGCTCTGGTTGAGCTTGGGAAATCAGCTAAGGTATGGTGTCGGTTTCCCGTATCTAATTTTTAATATGGTAGGAAAAACTTAGGCTAGAGGCCCAAAGATAGACATTAAATTGTTGATGATATTGAATGGTTGAAATATATGATGTGGTCATATATGTGATGATGATTATTGATGCCTTAATGGTATGATGTATGAGAAATATGCATGTTGTGATATATGCTTGATGATTGATTATGGATGAATTGTGGGTGGAACCATGTTGATGGTGAGTATGATATTGATTGTGTATAATGATGATTTATTGGAATTGGTGTTGTTGAAAATTGGCATAAGGAAGAGTATATGATATGTCAATGTGTTTGAGTTTGAGCCACTTGGGTGAAGTGGGTTAAAATGATGGGATAGTGATTTTGGTGAATTGTGGTAAAGTGTCAATGTGTGAGTTGAGGAGGCTTGATGTTGAATTTGATATATTTTGATTGATTTCAAAGAAAAGGGATGAAATTGGCATGTTTTGATTGATTTTGAAAAGAGTTGAAAATGGCACTTTGTGGTTTTGTATGAAAATATGGTTTTTGGGCATACTTTGATGGGATATAACTTGGACAACGGATCTCCGTTTTGTGCCAAATCTGTTTAGAAATGAAATTGGATCCGGGATGTCCATGTCGTTCGAAGAACGGGTGAAAAATGATTTAAAATGAGAAAGTTATGTCCGTTGGAAGATTGGGGTTTGAATCTGTGAATTCTGCAGCTTTTAACTTAGAAAATTTTTAGCAGAATGACCCCTCACGCGTAGGCGCACTTGGCGCGTACGCGCCGTTCTTCCAGAAAGCGCCATCCACCCGTGCACGTGGTGTGCGCGGGCGCGCCGATGTGCTGCACCCAATGCCCATCCATTTTCCAGAGAGTTGTGCTAGAACTGTGCCAGTTTTGTGCCTGGGGCACGAGAGCACCCACGCGTACGCGTGGCGGACGCGTGCGCGTCGCTTGGCTATTTTTCAATCCACGCGTTAGCATACATGACCCATACGCGTCGATGAGTTTTGTGGCCATCCACGCGTGCGCGTGGGGTGCGCGTACGCGTGGCCCTGTTTTCATCCCAAGTTGATTTTTGAGTTTTAAAAGTCAAATTTCATACTTCTAAGCCTCCGATCTCACCACTTATGTCTTAAATCATTATGATATGCCTAGCAATGAGAAAAGGAGCTAGGGGATGTGGTAACTTGCGAGTGAAGCAAGGGAAAATGAATGATCAATGAGGATCAAAGATGATTATGTGAGATGCGGAGGATGGTGGTTGAAGTGCTTGTTATGCCATGGGCCGAAGGGCCATAATTGTTAATTAATTCGCTGGTTATGGATTTAACCGTGAGCCAGATGGCTAGATTTTTGCCATGTTACAGCGGAGCCATGGTTATGGCTAAGTATAAATGCATATATGCTGTTGAATGAATTGTGAATGTTGCACTTCCACTATTGGAGATGAGAGTTTCCCTGGAAGGAAGCAGTGGCTAGCCACCACGTACTCCAGGTTGAGACTCGAAGCTCTTTTGACCCTATATCGTAAGTGTGGCTGGGCACTGTGAAAGACCCGGATGAGCTTGGTCCCGTAAATATTCACCAGTGAGGGTGATGGATATGGATCATGATTTTGATCAAGTTTATGATGAGTATAACTCGAGTTGGGGATGCGCGACAGAGGGACAGTCCAATGGTTAGCTACCAGGACTTGTCGGGTTGGCTCTATAACCGACAGATGATATCATCAGCCACTAGGGACAGGCATTCATCATATGCATACTATATGAATTGTTTGAGATTGCCTATTTGACTGCATATTACTTGCTAATTGTCTAAATGCCTTATCTATTCCTATTTGTATATGTCTTGTTTGATATAACTGTGTTTGCTACATTATACTCCTGCTGGTGGTTGGGAGGTCTGAAGGAATTGGAAAGGGAAGTATTAGTTAGACTGAAGGATCTTTAGTCAGATGCCCTTTATGGTTTAGCTTGTTTATAAGCTTTGAATTATCTGGAGGAAGTTCTAGGATTGCCTTTGGCTTTCCTCTAGTATTATGTATTATATATGTGGAAGTTGTTACCATGATGGGGACCTCTGGTTCTCACCCTTGCGGATTTTTTGGTTTTCAGATGCAGGACGTGAGGTTTCCCGCTGAGGCATGCTGGAGACTTCTAGATTTGCGAAGACCCTTTGCTCTCGGGACTATGTTTTGGTTTATATGTTTTGCTTAGATACTTTTATCTCCATTAAATAATACAAACTGTGATGACTCCTCTTATGGGAGATTTTGGAGAATAGGTTTCTGTATTTGTGTCCCTTTGGGTTTCCTTTGGGGTTTTCCTTATTTTATCATATGTATATATTGCTATGCTCGGGCTGGTTATCTTTGCAGCTGGATTTTGAGTCTTGATATTCCTGTTTTTGACACTCCTTTGCATATATATAATCTCGCGTTGGTTATCCTTGTTCGTTACGTTATCGATCGGAGTGTTGCACTTTCGAGTTGCGATTTTTATTTACCTCTTTTTCTACAAAGGCTCCTAGTTATAATCAATCATTCATACTACTATACGTACTAAATTTTTATTTTAGAGGTCGTAATACCTTGCCATCTCTGAATTATGACTTAAGCATAAGACTCTGTATGGTAGGGTGTTACACTGCCACGTCTTGTTGCCGTCTGGAGAGAAAGAGAGAGAGAGAGAGAGAGAGAGAGAGAGAGAGAGAGAGAGAGAGCGCGCGAGCAAGAATCAGAGGAGGAAGATAGAGAGAGATGTGACGGAGAAGAGGACAAGGAGCTGTGTCCCCTCCCATCATCTCTGTTAGAAGTCGCCGCCGCTGTTAGGGCTTGCTGCGGGAAGCGTCATCGTCGCCATCACCACTAGTTGAGGCTGCTGTCAAGCTATGCGCCGTTGCTGGAGCTAGCCGGAACTACTTGGGGTTGTCGCCGCTCCTTCTGGTTCTATTCAGACCTCGTCTTCGTGATTTTGGCCACCGAAAACGGTGCTGTGGTCGCCAAAAACACCGTCGGAGCTGCTGCTCCATTCTATCGTTCCTCCTTAGTTACAATAAGTATTCTTTTCGGAACCCTTGTTCTTAGTGTTCTATTATAAATTATTGAGAATTTTACGACATTAATGTCTTAGGGTTGAGTTACCGTAGTTGCATGCTGCGTTTGTGGCTATTGCTGCTGCTAGGGGTGGCAGCAGAACCCGAATCCATGGGTACCCGACCCGCCCCTACCCGGTCGGGTCGGGTCTAAATCCGACCCAGATTGGGACGGGTTCATATCGGGGCGGGTAGTTGAATGGGGCGGGGCGGGGTCGGGTTCAGGATAAACCCGTCCCTACCCACCCCCGGAGTGCACATATATAAATACATACTTTTTGGGATTAGGGTTCAGTCTTCATATCTCACCCACCGCCACTTACCTTTAGTTCCCAAATCCCAACCCTCAACTCATACAATCACACCTCTTCAGACTTCTTCTCTTCTCTAAGAATGCGGCCCTCTTCAGCTGTTCTCCAAGGCCGACCGCCTCTCCTCAGCTGCACCAGACCACCAGTCAGTCGCTGTCGAAGCTCGCCCGTCATTGCAGCCGGTCGGCGTCGTCACAGCCACCGTTGGTCACCTTGCCGCTATCCCTCATCGAGCTCACATCGGCGTCGCTCCCACTTTTCTCCTCAGCGTCACTGGTCTCACCGTCACTGTCTTCGCCAGCTCACCTCTCCAGTCTGCGATCTCTGGTCTCTGCTCGCCTCTCCCTCATCGTCTTTCTGCTAACTGGTAAGCACTCCTCTCCGACTCTCTTCTTCAGTTTCTTTTTATGTTAATTTTTATGATTTATTTTTTATGTTAAAATAGTTAAACTAGACTCATAATATTATTTATAATTGTTGTTGATAGTTGATAATGTGATTTTGTGGTGTTGATGGTTGATTTTGTGATGTTAATTGTTGATGCTTTGAATTTTGATTTTGTGTTACTGATGTTTTAAATCTGTAAATCTGATTTTTTATCTTGTGTTGTTGATGTTTTAAATCTATAAATCTGTAAATCTGATTTTTTTATTCATTTCATCTGCAACAATTTTCTTTTTGGATGCAACATGCAGTTATGGATTATGCTGCTTTTCAGTTATAAATGAATAAGGCAAAATATATGGTGCTAAAGCTTTTTTTCCATTTTCATAAGAAATATTACTTGAAACTACACTCCTAAAAGATTCCTTCAATGCTTTCCTGATCAAACTCCCATTTTTTTAATTTAATTCTATGTATTATTTTTATGATTATGTCTTGTTCATTATTTGTCTCATTCAATTATGTTGATTTTCATTCCTTGCTTCGGCTTCATTTCTTTTCTATCGCTCGTTTGATTTGTCCGTATTATTCCTATTATATCTCATGATCTGATTAGCTTGTATTCAGCATGTTGTGTGGAAAATAAGATTATCATTGTTAAAAAAACATTGGAAGTCCTCTGTTCTTAGTATGAATTTGATGTAAATGGATTTTCATTGTTAAAACACATTGAAAGGACCTATTTTTTATTGTTTAAGAGAGCATGTATTTTTCTTATTTGAAACACTAAACATTTAGCTTTTGAGTTGGAGCTGAAATGTGTCAGCATAATAATTGAAACTAATAAATTCTTTGTTGGATGCTAATTATAACTGAGATTTTTATTTTGAATGAATGGCAGAGATGGGTGAGGAGGTGAAAGCAATTATTCCTGAGTCTGTGCTTAAGAAGCAGAAGAGGGAGGAGGAATAGGCCTTGAAGAAAAAAGAGGAGCTTAATGCTGCAAAAAAGAAGAGAGTTGAGAGCTGCAAGCTCATTTACAACAGGGCAAAGCAATATGCAAAGGAATACTAGGAGCAGGTTGCATTTCACCTTAATCTATTTCCTTTTTTCTCTGTTTTAATGTTTGTTTCTGTTTCCTTTATTACTTAATATTTATTTATGTTAATTTTTTACATAATACTAATTAATTTATTAATTTCTACCTCTTTTGATTTTTAGATTTGAATCTTGACCTTCAAACCTTTAATGATGATGAAGATATGAAAAGTGTTCAAGAATAATGATTGAAGACTCTTTTGATGCAATTTCTTTATTATACTATTAAATTTATAGTAATGAAACATTAATTTTTTTAATTTCAAGTTATTTGACACTGTTGCTTCTGTTTGTATCTTAATTTATATATAAATGTGTAAAAATTAAAATATTATTTAATTTTTATAGGGGCGGGTAGGGGCGGGACGGGTACCCGTGGGGCGGGTTAGGGTAAGGCAAGCTACTATCCGCGAGTAGGGGTAGGGCGGGTAGTAGTGGAGTGCAAGGAAGGCAAAAATCCGCCCCTACTCGCCCCACTGCCACCCCTAACTGCTGCGAAAAGTCCTACGAACTACTAGAACTACAACCGTAATTCGTGTTTGATGATATTGCTGCTGTGGGAACGGTCAAAATTGCTACCGCTGCTGCGAAATAATAATAAAAAGGAGTTTGTCGCGTCAAATTTTACGAGTTTTGTTTAATTGAGGTATGGACTTTTTCTTAAACTTATTTTTTATTCAAGGAATTGTCATAAATCGATATTAGTATGAAAAATATATTTTTGTGAATGTGTGAGTCTTCTGGATCAGATTTGACTGTTTTGAAAAAATTGAATGAAATTGATAACAGATTAAAAAGGGATTAAATGCTTTAATAATAAAATTAATTAGTAACAAAATTCTTGAAGTCTCTTAGTGGGTAGATTAAGACTTGAACAATTTGTTTGTTGCCATAATATATGAAAATTTAATAACTTAAAGATAATTAAAGATAATAAGCCAAGAATATTCATGTTGAGAACGGTTGGGTGTTTGAAATGGTTGAAAAGGGTTTGAGAGTGATTTGATTCAGATTTAATCCTTGAAGGATAGAAATATCTGAATTTTAGGGAAAGTTCTACTGAAATTTCTATAAAAGTTGGTTAAAGATAAACAGAGTTTGGTTAATTATTAATCGAATCATTGGATGAGAGTGGCAATGGTTATTTGTTTAATTCGCTGAAAATAAAATTTTGATGAATGTTCATTTGAGTTTTTATTGACTTTGGTTAGGAAAATTTATAAAGAATGAGATAAACTTGATATTTGGTTAGTTATTGAGAAAGAGTTAGAGGAAGCTAAGGGTGACATAGATGAGTATGACTTAGGCTTGAATTTGGTTGAGTTTTATGGTTGATTTTTGCTGAGAATATTGTGTTATAGAATGATGATTCTATTTTGATATTTATAATTGTGTTATGAAAACTTGAAAAGCAAGTTGAATCCAAATTAATCATGTTGTGTTGGTTTGAAACTAAAAGATTGAATATGGTCATTTCACAAAGACTTGATGAGCTATTAGTGTGTGATTTTGATTTCAATAAAAGGAATTGAGTGATTGATTATTGTGTTGATTTTATGGCTTTGTGAATGAGAATGAAGGATGTAAATTAGTGTTTGAATTGATGTTAGAGAATGGTGAAATAAATAGTATGAGGTTGGTTGGATTTAAGGGAGCCTTTAATGGTGGTTAAGCCCAGCTTTAGGGGAGATTAGGTCAAAATTTTCTAAGACTATAAGTAAGAGCAATTAGTACAATTTTAATAAGTTTTAAACTTTTTGTCTCTAAAGGTTTTGATTTTTATGATTACCTTGAGGATTGCGACTGTAGTTGATTAATGTGAATAATAATTATAAATTCTCCTCGGGTCGGTTGAGGTATTAAGACTCTTGAGGCTTAAGATTTCTAATATTCGGATTAATTTGAAAGAATGAGACATTATTAATAAGTTCAGAAATGCACTATGGACCTAAAGTGTAATTTAAGTCTTAGGATGAATCTAAGTACTATTTGGGCCAGTTTAAGAAAGCTTAGAAGTGAACGATATGCTTTGTGATCTGACAATAGAGTATAACGTCTGATTGCGTTTCTAAAGGGTATGTGAACCTAATTTTGAATTTAAAGATAAAATGAGTAAGGAATGTGAGTTTTGGCATGATGTGGACCTAGTATATTATTATTGAAAATAAATGGGTCAAAATATTATTTTTGAAAGAAAAGATGCCAATAAGTGATTTGAATTCTGATATTAATTGATTGCCTGGTAAGGATGGTGGTATAGTCCTACTTGCTCAGTACGTTGTTATTTTTTGGAAATGGTGGTTTTGTCCCGTCCACGGTGAGGACGATGGTTTTATCCCACTCACGGCTTGAGGATAATTATCCTTGTGATAAATGTGAACATAAAGAATTATGATTTTGATTTCGATCTTGGCTATGCTTATGATTATGTTTGATTATGATTATGATTGTGATATAATAATTGAATTGGCAAGTACGGGTGCACACGGCCCGGGCCTAAAGCATTTTGGACGATGAAGACCCAGACTTGAAGTGACTCGGGGAGAAGAAATAAAATCTGGGAAGGGAGTGAAACCGGGACCAGACCATAGCAAGGTTCACCCGGACCCGGCCGGGTCATCATACACATTATACAATTAGGGCTAGGGGGTACACACAACAACGCATTCAGTCATTCATCATTCAGTTCATCCTCAGCCTTCAAGCTCCCTGCCTCCCTCAGCCATTCAGCCTCACTCCCCCAGTCCCCACTCTCCACTCCCCAGTCCGGAAGTCCCCACTCCCCATGCTGACCTCTGACCTCGTCTTCTCTCCCACTCCCAGTCTCCCAGTGATGAGCAGATAATTTATACGTTTTTTGGCATTGTTTTTGCATAGTTTTTAGTATGATTTAGTTACTTTTTAGTATATTTTTATTAGTTTTTAAGCAAAATTCACAATTCTATACTTTACTATGAGTTTGTATATTTTTCTATGATTTCAGGTATTTTCTGGCTGAAATTGAGGGACTCGAGCAAAAATCTGATTCAGAGGCTGACAAAGGACTGCTGATGCTGTTGGATTCTGACCTCCTTACACTTGAAATAGAATATTTGGAGATGCAGGAATTCAAATGGCACGCTCTTAATTGCGTTGGAAAGTAGACATCCAGGGCTTTCCAGCAATATATAATAGTCCATACTTTGCCCGAGTTTAGACGACGCAAACTGGCGTTTAACGCCAAAAACAAGTTGCAAAGCAGAGTCAAATGCCAAAAACAAGTTACAAACTAGCGTTCAACTCCAAGGAAGACCTCTACACGTGAAAGCTTCAATGCTCAATCCAAGCACATACCAAGTGGGCCCAAAAGTGGATTTTCGCTTCATTTACTCATTTCTGTACCCCTAGTAACTAGTCTAGTATAAATAGGACTTTTTACTATTGTATTTTCATCTTGGTATCTATCTTTGATCAGTTTATGTGATCTTAGACATTGGGGGCTGGCCTCACGGCCATGCCTGAACCTTCATCGCTTATGTATTTTCAACGGTGGAGTTTCTACATGGTGCGCGAAATTGTGAACTATACTTTTTCACAACTCTCATAATCCCCGGTAATGGCTCCAAAAACGTGGTAGCTCAATACCATGGCATTACACAACTTAACACAACTAACCAGCAAGTGCACTGGGTCGTCCAAGTAATAAACCTTACGTGAGTAAGGGTCGATCCCACGGAGATTGTTAGTATTGAAGCAAGCTATGGTCATCTTGTAAATCTTAGTCAGGCAAACTCAATTGTATATGGTGATGAACGAAAATAACATAAAAGTAAAGATAGAGATACTTATGTAATTCATTGGTAGGAACTTCAGATAAGCGCATGAAGATGCCTTCCCTTCCGTCTCTCTGCTTTCCTACTGCCTTCATCCAATCCTTCTTACTCCTTTCCATGGCAAGCTTAAGCAAGGGTTTCACCGTTGTCAGTGGCTACCTCCCATCCTCTCAGTGAAAGCGATTTGCATATGCTCTGTCACAGCATAGCGGAATTCATCTGTCGGTTCTCAATCAGGCCAGAATAGAATCCAGTGATTCTTTTGCGTCTGTCACTAACGCCCCGCCCTCAGAAGTTTGAAGCACGTCACAGTCATTCAGTCATTGAATCCTACTCAGAATACCACAGACAAGGTCAGACCTTCCGGATTCTCTTGAATGCCGCCATCAGTTCTCGCCTATACCACGAAGACTCTGATCTCATGGAATGGTTGGCTCGTTTGTCAGGCGAGCACTCGGTTGTCAGGCGATCAACCATGCATCGTGCAATCAGGAATCCAAGAGATAGTCACTAGAGCCTTGATTGCTTGTAGAACAAGAGTGGTTGTCAGTCACTTTGTTCATGGGTGAGAATGGTGATGGGCGTCAATCATCACCTTCATCAAGTTGAAGAACAAGTGATATCTTGGATAAAGAACAAGCGGAATTGAATGGAAGAACAATAGTAATTGCATTAATACTCGAGGTACAGCAGAGCTCCACACCTTAATCTATGGTGTGTAGAAACTCCACCGTTGAAAATACATAAGCATAAGGTCTAGGCATGGCCGAATGGCCAGCCTCCCAATGATCTAAGAACCAAAATGTTCAAAGATGATCTAGAGATCTAAAGTGATCAAAAGATTTACAGATCCAAAGATTTTTAATACAATAGTCAAAGGTCCTACTTATAGAAAACTAGTAGCCTAGGGTGTACAGAAATGAGTAAATGACATAAAAATCCACTTCCGGGCCCACTTGGTGTGTGCTTGGGCTGAGCAATGAAGCATTTTTCGTGCAGAGACTCTTCTTGGAGTTAAACGCCAGCTTTAGTGCCAGTTTGGGCGTTTAACTCCCATTTGGGTGCCAGTTCCGGCGTTTAACGCTGGGATTTCTTGAGGTGACTTTGAACGCCGGTTTGGGCCATCAAATCTTGGGCAAAGTATGGACTATCATATATTGCTGGAAAGCCCAGGATGTCTACTTTCCAACGCCGTTGAGAGCGCGCCAATTGGGCTTCTGTAGCTCCAGAAAATCCACTTCGAGTGCAGGGAGGTCAGAATCCAACAGCATCTGCAGTCCTTTTTGGTCTCTGAATCAGATTTTTGCTCAGGTCCCTCAATTTCAGCCAGAAAATACCTGAAATCACAGAAAAACACACAAACTCATAGTAAAGTCCAGAAAAGTGAATTTTAACTAAAAACTAATAAAAATATACCAAAAACTAACTATATCATATCAAAAACATACTAAAAACAATGCCAAAAAGTATACAAATTATCCGCTCATCACAACACCAAACTTAAATTGTTGCTTGTCCCCAAGCAACTGAAAATCAAATAAGATAAAAAGAAGAGAATATGCAATGAATTCCAAAAACATCTATGAAGATCAGTATTAATTAGATGAGCGGGGCTTTTAACTTTTTGCCTCTGAACAGTTTTGGCATCTCACTCTATCCTTTGAAATTCAGAATGATTGGCTTCTTTAGGAACTCAGAATCCAGATAGTGCTAATGATTCTCTTAGTGAAGTATGATGATTCTTGAACAAAGCTACTTATTGAGTCTTGGCTGTGGCCCAAAGCACTCTGTCTTCCAGTATTACCACCGGATACATACATGCCACAGACACATAATTGGGTGAACCTTTTCAGATTGTGACTCAGCTTTGCTAAAGTCCCCAATTAGAGGTGTCCAGGGTTCTTAAGCACACTCTTATTTGCCTTGGATCACAACTCTTATTTCTCTCTATTTTTTTTCGTTTTTCTCTTTTTCTCTTTTTTTTCGAAATTTTTTTTTTGAATAGCTTTTTCTTGCTTCAAGAATCATTTTAATGATTTTTCAGATCCTCAGTAACATGTCTCCTTTTTCATCATTCTTTCAAGAGCCAACATTCATGAACCACAAATTCAAGATATATATGCACTGTTTAAGCATACATTCAGAGAGCAAAAATATTGCCACCACATCAAAATAATTAAACTGTTATAAAATTCAAAATTCATGCAATTCTTTCTTTTATCAATTAAGCGCGTTTTTATTTAAGAAAGGTGATGGATTCATAGGACATTCATAACTTTAAGGCATAGACACTAAGACACTAATGATCACAAGACACAAACATGGATAAACATAAGCACAAAATTCGAAAAACAGAAGAACAAATAACAAGGAAATCAAAGAACGGGTCCACCTTAGTGATGGCGGCTCTTTCTTGCTCTTGAAGATCCTATGGAGTGCTTGAGCTCCTCAATATCTCTTCCTTGTCTTTGTTGCTCCTCCCTCATGATTCTTTGATCTTCTCTAATCTCATGAAGGATGATGGAGTGTTCTTGATGCTCCACCCTTAGTTGTCCCATGTTGGAACTCAACTCTCCTAGGGAGGTATTTAGTTGCTCCCAATAGTCTTGTGGAGGAAAATTCATCCCTTGAGGAATCTCAGGGATCTCATGATGAGTGGGATCTCTTGTGTGCTCCATCCTTTTCTTGGTGATGGGCTTGTCCTCATCAATGGGGATGTCTCCCTCTATGTCAACTCCAACTGAATAACAGAGGTGACAGATGAGATGAGGAAAGGCTAACCTTGCCAAGGTGGAGGTCTTGTCCGCCACCTTATAGAGTTCTTGGGCTATAACCTCATGAACCTCTATTTCTTCTCCAATCATGATGCTATGGATCATGATAGCCCGGTCTATGGTAACTTCGGACCGGTTGCTAGTGGGAATGATTGAGCGTTGTATGAACTCTAACCATCCTCTAGCCACGGGCTTGAGGTCATGCCTTCTCAATTGGACCGGCTTTCCTCTTGAATCTTGCTTCCATTGTGCGCCCTCTTCACATATGACTGTGAGGACTTGGTCCAACCTTTGATCAAAGTTGACCCTTCTAGTGTAAGGATGCTCATCTCCTTGCATCATAGGCAAGTTGAACGCCACCCTCACACTCTCCGGACTAAAATCCAAGTATTTCCCCCGAACCATAGTAAGATAATTCTTGGGATTCGGGTTCACACTTTGGTCATGGTTCTTGGTGATCCATGCATTTGCATAGAACTCTTGAACCATCAAGATTCCGACTTGTTGAATTGGGTTGGTAAGAACTTCCCAACCTCTTCTTTGAATCTCATGTCGGATCTCCGGATATTCACCCTTTTTGAGTGAAAAAGGGACCTCGGGGATCACCTTCTTCAAGGCCACAACTTCATAGAAGTGGTCTTGATGCACCCTTGAGAGGAATCTATCCATCTCCCATGACTCGGAGGTGGAAGCCTTTGCCTTCCCTTTCCTCTTTCTAGAGGTTTCTCCGGCCTTGGATGCCATAATGGTTATGGAAAAATGAAAAAGCAACGCTTTTACCACACCAAACTTAAAATGTTTGCTCGTCCTCGAGCAAAAGAAGAAAGAAGAGAGTAGAAGAAGAAGAAATGAGGAAGAGGGAGATGGTGGTGTGTTCGGCCAAAGAGGGGGAGAAGTGGTGTTTAGGTTGTGTGAAAATGAAGGGTTGAAGAAGGGTATATATAGGAGAGAGGGGGGGTAAAGGTTCGGCCATTATGGGTGGGTTTGGGAGGGAAAGTGGTTTGAATTTGAAGGGTGAGGTTGGTGGGGATTTATGAAGGATGGATGTGAGTGGTGAAGAGAAAGATGGGATTTGATAGGTGAAGGGTTTTTGGGGAAGAGGTGTTGAGGTGATTGGTGAATGGGGGAAGAAGAGAGAGAGTGATGGTAGGGTAGGTGGGGATCCTGTGGGGTCCACAGATCCTGTGGTGTCAAGGAAAAGTCATCCCTGCACCAAATGGCATCAAAATTCACGTTTTGAGCCATTTCTGGCGTTAAACGCCGGGCTGGTGCCCATTCCTGGCGTTTAACGCCAGGTTCTTGCCCTTTCCTGGCGTTTAACGCCAGTCTGGTGCCCCTTTCTGGCGTTAAACGCCCAGAATGGTGCCAGACTGGGCGTTAAACGCCCAACTGCTAGGCTTACTGGCGTTTGAACGCCAGCAGCATCTTCCTCCAGGGTGTGCTGTTTTTCTTCCTGTTTTTCATTCTGTTTTTGCTTTTTTCATTGTTTTTGTGACTTCTTATGATCATCAACCTACAAAAAAGATAAAATAACAAAAGAAAATAATTAAAAAAAAACATTGGGTTGCCTCCCAACAAGCGCTTCTTTAGTGTCACTAGCTTGACAGAGGACTCTCATGGAGCCTCAGAAATGCTCAGAACCGTGTTGGAACCTCCCAACACCAAACTTAGAGTTTGAATGTGGGGGTTCAACACCAAACTTAGAGTTTGGTTGTGGCCTCCCAACACCAAACTTAGAGTTTGACTGTGGGGGCTCTGTTTGGCTCTGTTTTGAGAGAAGCTCTTCATGCTTCCTCTCCATGATGACAGAGGGATATCCTTGGGCCTCAAACACCAAGGATCCTTCATTCACTTGAATGATCAACTCTCCTCTATCAACATCAATCACAGCCCTTGCTGTGGCTAGGAAGGGTCTGCCAAGGATGATGGATTCATCCATGCACTTCCCAGTCTCTAGGACTATGAAATCAGTAGGGATGTAATGGTCTTCAACTTTTACCAGAACATCCTCTACAAGTCCATAGGCTTGTTTTCTTGAGTTGTCTGCCATCTCTAGTGAGATTTTCGCAGCTTGCACCTCAAAGATTCCTAATTTCTCCATTACAGAGAGGGGCATGAGGTTTACACTTGACCCTAAGTCACACAAGGCCTTCTTGAAGGTCATGGTGCCTATGGTACAAAGTATAGAAAACTTCCCAGGATCTTGCCTCTTTTGAGGCAGTTTCTGCCTAGACAAGTCATCCAGTTCTTTGGTGAGCAAAGGGGGTTCATCCTCCCAAGTCTCATTTTCAAATAACTTGTCATTTAGCTTCATGATTGCTCCAAGGTATTTAGCAACTTGCTCTTCAGTGACATACTCATCCTCTTCAGAGGAAGAATACTCATCAGAGCTCATGAATGGCAGAAGTAAGTCCAATGGAATCTCTATGGTCTCATTTTGAGCCTCAGATTCCCATGGTTCCTCATTAGGGAACTCATTGGAGGCTAGTGGATGCCCAGTGAGGCCTTCCTCAGTGGCGTTCACTGCCTCTTCTTCCTCCCAAAATTCGGCCATGTTGATGGCCTTGCACTCTCCTTTTGGATTTTCTTCTGTATTGCTTGGGAGAGTACTTGGAGGGAGTTCAGTAATTTTCTTGCTCAGCTGACCCACTTGTCCTTCCAAATTTCTAATGGAAGACCTTGGTTCAGTCATGAAACTTTGAGTGGTCTTGATTAGATCAGAGACCATTGTTGCTAAATCAGAAGTATTCTGCTTAGAACTCTCTGTCTGTTGCTGAGAAGATAATGGAAAAGGCTTGCTATTGCTAAACCTGTTTCTTCCACCATTATTATTATTGAAACCTTGTTGAGGTCTCTGTTGATCCTTCCATAAAAGATTTGGATGATTCCTCCATGAAGGATTATAGGTGTTTCCATAGGGTTCTCCCATGTAATTCACCTCTTCTATTGAAGGATTCTCAGGATCATAAGCTTCTTCCTCAGATGAAGCTTCCTTAGTACTGCTTGGTGCATTTTGCATTCCAGACAGACTTTGAGAAATCATATTGACTTGTTGAGTCAATATTTTGTTCTGAGCCAATATGGCATTCAGAGTATCAATCTCAAGAACTCCTTTCTTCTGACTAGTCCCATTGTTCACAGGATTTCTTTCAGAAGTGTACATGAATTGGTTATTTGCAACCATTTCAATCAGTTCTTGAGCTTCAGTAGGCGTCTTCTTCAGATGAAGAGAGCCTCCAGCAGAGCTATCCAAAGACATCTTGGACAGTTCAGAGAGACCATCATAGAAAATACCTATGATGCTCCATTCAGAAAGCATGTCAGAGGGACACTTTCTGATCAATTGTTTGTATCTTTCCCAAGCTTCATAGAGGGATTCTCCTTCCTTCTGTCTGAAGGTTTGGACTTCCACTCTAAGCTTACTCAATTTTTGAGGTGGAAAGAACTTTGCCAAGAAGGCATTGACTAGCTTTTCCCAAGAGTCCAGGCTTTCTTTAGGTTGAGAGTCCAACCATGTTCTAGCTCTGTCTCTTACAGCAAAAGGGAATAGCATAAGTCTGTAGACCTCAGGGTCAACCCCATTAGTCTTGACAGTGTCACAGATTTGCAAGAATTCAGCTAGAAACTGATGAGGATCTTCCAATGGAAGTCCATGGAACTTGCAATTCTGTTGCATTAGAGAAACTAATTGAGGCTTAAGCTCAAAGTTGTTTGCTCCAATGGCAGGGATAGAGATGCTTCTCCCATAGAAATCGGGAGTAGGTGCAGTAAAGTCACCCAGCACCTTCCTTGCATTGTTGGCATTGTTGTTGTTTTCGGCTGCCATTTGTTCTTCTTCCTTGAAGAGTTCGTTCAAGTGCTCTAAAGAGAGTTGTGCTTTGGCTTCTCTTAGCTTTCTCTTTAAGGTCCTTTCAGGTTCAGGATCAGCCTCAATAAGAATGCCTTTGTCTTTGCTCCTGCTCATAAGAAAGAAAAGGGAACAAGAAAATGTGGAATCCTCTATGTCACAGTATAGAGATTCCTTGAAGTGTCAGAGGAAAAGAAGAGTAGAAGACAGAAGTGGAAAATTCGAACTTAACAGAGAAGATAGAGTTCGAATTTTGCCTTAAGGGATAGTGTTAGTCCATAAATAGAAGGATGTGAGAAGGAGGGAAGTGATTTTCGAAAATTAAGTAGAAAATTGAAAACATTTTTGAAAAACATTACTTAATTTTCGAAAATGAAAATGGAAAAGAAATAAAGTGATTTTTGAAAAAGATTTTGAAATTAGAAATCAACAAGATTTGATTGAAAACTATTTTGAAAAAGATGTGGTTAAGAAGATATGATTTGAAAACAATTTTAAAAAGATCTGATTTGAAAACTAAAAACTTGACTAACAGGAAAAGATATGATTCAATCATTAAACCTTTCTCAACAGAAAAGGCAACATACTTGGAATGTTGAATCAAATCATTAATTGATAGTAAGTATCTTTGAAAAAGGAAAGGAGTTAATTTTGAAAAAGATTTGATTGAAAAATTGATTTGAAAAAAATTTGATTTTGAAAAGATTTTGAAAACTTAGAAAAAATTTGATTTGAAAACAAAATCTTCCCCCTTTAGCCATCCTGGCGTTAAACGCCCAGAATGGTATCCATTCTGGCGTTTAACGCCCAAAATGCTACCCTTTTGGGCGTTAAACGCCCAACCAGGTACCCTGGCTGGCGTTTAAACGCCAGTCTGTCCTTCTTCACTGGGCGTTTTGAACGCCCAGCTTTTTCTGTGCAATTCCTCTGCTGTATGTTCTGAATCTTCAATTCTCTGTATTATTGACTTGAAAAGACACAAATTAAAAATATTTTTGGATTTTTGATAATAGAAAAAAATCAAAATGTAAACAGAATCAATTAACAATGCATGCAGGACACCAAACTTAGCAGTTTGCATACTACTGACACTAACAGAATGAGAATGCAAATGAGACACACAAAACACTCAAGTCAATAGAATTCAAAGATCAGATCAAGCAAATCATCAAGAACATCTTGAAGATTACTAAGACATATGAATGCATGCAATTGACACCAAACTTATGATGAGACACTAGACTCAAACAAGAAATATTTTTGGATTTTTTAAAATTTTGTAAAATTTTTTTGTGTTTTTCGAAAATTAAGTGGAAAAAAGTATCAAAATTCTTAATGAGAATTCCAGGAATCAGTGCAATGCTAGTCTAAGACTCCGGTCCAGGAACTAGACATGGCTTCACAGCCAGCCAAGCTTTCAAAGAAAGCTTCGGTCCAAAACACTAGACATGGCCAGAGGCCAGCCAAGCCTTAGCAGATCACTGCTCCAAAAGCAAGTTTGATAAGAAATCAACAAGCTCTTGTGGTGATAAGTTGAAACCTCGGTCCAATGAAATTAGACATGGCTTCTCAGCCAGCCAGATTTCAACAAATCATCATGAAACTCTAGAATTCATCTTCAAGAATTTCGAAAAAAAATAAATACCTAATCTAAGCAACAAGATGAACCTTCAGTTGTCCAGCCTGAACAATCCCTGGCAATAACACCAAAAACTTGATGTTGCTGCCGGATCTTGGCACTGATGTTACCAAAAGCTTGCTCAAAACTTGAACAATCCCCGGCAACGGCGCCAAAAACTTGGTGCGCGAAATTGTGAACTATACTTTTTCACAACTCTCATAATCCCCGATAATGGCTCCAAAAACGTGGTAGCTCAATACCATGGCATTACACAACTTCGCACAACTAACCAGCAAGTGCACTGGGTCATCCAAGTAATAAACCTTACGTGAGTAAGGGTCGATCCCACGGAGATTGTTAGTATTGAAGCAAGCTATGGTCATCTTGTAAATCTTAGTCAGGCAAACTCAATTGTATATGGTGATGAACGAAAATAACATAAAAGTAAAGATAGAGATACTTATGTAATTCATTGGTAGGAACTTCAGATAAGCGCATGAAGATGCCTTCCCTTCCGTCTCTCTGCTTTCCTACTGCCTTCATCCAATCCTTCTTACTCCTTTCCATGGCAAGCTTAAGCAAGGGTTTCACCGTTGTCAGTGGCTACCTCCCATCCTCTCAGTGAAAGCGATTTGCATATGCTCTGTCACAGCATAGCGGAATTCATCTGTCGGTTCTCAATCAGGCCGGAATAGAATCCAGTGATTCTTTTGCGTCTGTCACTAACGCCCCGCCCTCAGGAGTTTGAAGCACGTCACAGTCATTCAGTCATTGAATCCTACTCAGAATACCACAGACAAGGTCAGACCTTCCGGATTCTCTTGAATGCCGCCATCAGTTCTCGCCTATACCACGAAGACTCTGATCTCACGGAATGGTTGGCTCGTTTGTTAGGCGAGCACTCGGTTGTCAGGCGATCAACCATGCATCGTGCAATCAGGAATCCAAGAGATATTCACTAGAGCCTTGATTGCTTGTAGAACAAGAGTGGTTGTCAGTCACTTTGTTCATGGGTGAGAATGGTGATGGGCGTCAATCATCACCTTCATCAAGTTGAAGAACAAGTGATATCTTGGATAAAGAACAAGCGGAATTGAATGGAAGAACAATAGTAATTGCATTAATACTCGAGGTACAGCAGAGCTCCACACCTTAATCTATGGTGTGTAGAAACTCCACCGTTGAAAATACATAAGCATAAGGTCTAGGCATGGCCGAATGGCCAGCCTCCCAATGATCTAAGAACCAAAATGTTCAAAGATGATCTAGAGATCTAAAGTGATCAAAAGATTTACAGATCCAAAGATTTTTAATACAATAGTCAAAGGTCCTACTTATAGAAAACTAGTAGCCTAGGGTGTACAGAAATGAGTAAATGACATAAAAATCCACTTCCGGGCCCACTTGGTGTGTGCTTGGGCTGAGCAATGAAGCATTTTTCGTGCAGAGACTCTTCTTGGAGTTAAACGCCAGCTTTAGTGCCAGTTTGGGCGTTTAACTCCCATTTGGGTGCCAGTTCCGGCGTTTAACGCTGGGATTTCTTGAGGTGACTTTGAATGCCGGTTTGGGCCATCAAATCTTGGGCAAAGTATGGACTATCATATATTGCTGGAAAGCCCAGGATGTCTATTTTCCAACGCCGTTGAGAGCGCGCCAATTGGGCTTCTGTAGCTCCAGAAAATCCACTTCGAGTGCAGGGAGGTCAGAATCCAACAGCATCTGCAGTCCTTTTTGGTCTCTGAATCAGATTTTTGCTCAGGTCCCTCAATTTCAGCCAAAAAATACCTGAAATCACAGAAAAACACACAAACTCATAGTAAAGTCCAGAAAAGTGAATTTTAACTAAAAACTAATAAAAATATACCAAAAACTAACTATATCATATCAAAAACATACTAAAAACAATGCCAAAAAGTATACAAATTATCCGCTCATCACTACACACCATAGATTAAGGGTGTGGAGCTCTGCTGTTCCTCGAGTATTAATGCAATTACTACTGATTTCTATTCCATTCATGCTTATTCTTATTCTAAGATATTCATTCGCACTTCAACCTGATGAATGTGATGATCCGTGACACTCATCACCATTCTCACTTATGAACACGTGCCTGACAAACACTTCAGTTCTACCTGCGAAAGCTAGAGTGTGTATCTCTTGGATTCCTGGTCCACGACGTATGGTTGCCTCTCCTGACAACAGAGCCTTCCATTCCGTGAGATCAGAGTCTTCGTGGTATAAGCTAGAATCCATTGGCAGCATTCTTGAGATCCGGAAAGTCTAAACCTTGTGTGTGGTATTCCGAGTAGGATCTGGGATGGGATGACTGTGACGAGCTTCAAACTCACGACTGTAGGGCGTGGTGATAGATGCAAAAGGATAGTAAATCCTATTCCTACACGATCGAGAACCAACAGTTGATTAGCCATGCGGAAAACCGTAGTGGACCTTTTTCACTGAGAGGATGGGAAGTAGCCATTGACAATGGTGACGCCCTACATACAGCTTACCATAGAAAGGAGTATGAAGGATTGGATGAAGACAGTAGGAAAGCAGAGATTCAAGAGGGATAAAGCATCTCCATACACTTATCTGAAATTTCCACCAATGATTTACATAAGTATCTCTATCTTTACTTTATGTTTTATTTATATTTTAATTATCAAAACTCCATAACCATTTGAATCCGCCTGACTGAGATTTACAAGGTGACCATAGCTTGCTTCAAGTCGACAATCTCCGTGGGATCGACCCTTACTTACGTAAGGTTTATTACTTGGACGACCCAGTACACTTGTTGGTTAGTTGTGCGAAGTTGTGAAAAAGAGTGATATTACAATTGTGCGTACCAAGTTGTTGGCGCCATTGAGATCACAATTTCGTGCACCACCCAGCACACACGATGCACTCCCAGCTCCTCCTTCGACTGATGACAATGACGACCAACGATTGACATCTGACGACTGACGACCTACGGTGCTGTCCTACTTCTCGGTGACGACTGATGCTCCTCAAAGTTCTTCTCTCTTTTCCCCTTTCTGGGTTCTTAGATCTCATCTCAAAGTTCACAACTTTCCTATCAATTTCTCTTTTTTTTTTTGTGTTTTCTCTGTTTATAACTGTTTTTGACCAGATATTCTATTTCTACTTTGGATCTAAATACAGGAACTTTTATGAGATTTTCGTTTATATTTCTATTTGAATTTTATTGTTATTAAAATTGGTACTATTTTTATTAAAATATATTTAAAACTATTTTTAATAAAAAAGCTTTAGTGGCCATTATACTATGGCTAGTATTAATTTTATTAAAATATATTTTTTATAACAAAAACCACAAACATCCACCTCTCTTCCTTTCTCTCACTCTGTAAGAAACCTAATCTTAAACCCATCCACAATCACCATTCCTCATCGCAAAGCTTTCAGTAGCATTCTTACCTTTATCATTGGTTCCTTCCTTTCTACTCTCGAAAATAGACGTTGAATCATTTATTTGTTATTGTTTACGGTATGTTAAGGCTCAATAAATCAGATATATTGTGAGAAATGACTAACAACAACATATAAAAATGTTTCGTACTATGAAAATGATATTTTTTTTCTATATAAAAATTGACACATAGTTCTTTATCCATTTTGAGAGTCTATGTTAACATCTAATGTCCAATTCAATTTGCTAACATAATAGTTAGTTCAGCAACTTATGATAACTCAATGTTTTTTGTTAGAACTTAATAAAAAAATATTTAAAAAAATCGCGTTGTATCAAAAAAAAAAAGAAATAGAATGAACAGAGATTGAATAGACAATTGACTCCATATTTTTTTTTTAAAAAGAACATCTATTTAAAAGTTGAAAGTGAAAGGGCACACAACAAAAGTCATCAATAGTAAATTAGTAATAATAACTAGCACCTTCAATACACAGCCTCCCCCCTCCCCAATCAAAATAAAAACTAAACAACATAGCACCTTGGGAGAGTGGCAAGAAGAGAAGCTAAATTCCGAAACTACCCCCATGAAAGCGAGGGTTATTGTGTTTTGCGTGATGTTGTAGAAGAAATGGAAGAATAACACTAAACATAGTTGTTCTCACTTGTATGGCTTAACGGCCAAACCGAAAAAAGCTGGCTCATTATTGTAACAGTACAAAGCAGCATAAGAAATATCGCCCCCCATTTCATAATTTTCACACTTGGCCATTTTCTTCCTTTGGACACACCAAAAATAAAAACAATTCTAAACCCCAATCTAAGCTTAGCTACTCACTCCCAACTACATACAACAACTCTCTCCCACTTCGACGATCTCTACGATGTTCTTCCCATCTTTTCCCATTTTCTCTCTCTTCCCTTAAGAATCCCTTCATTTCTCTCTCCATCACATTCCAGATTGTTCCTTCTCTTTCTCTCTCGCCTTTTCTTCTCTCTGTTCCGCAGGTAATAATGGAGCTTCTTTTTTGGCCTTGTTTCATTTTCGTTTTCCTGGGAATGTTATGGGAGCTCTTTTGGTTTTGTTGTGATTTTTAGCTTCTTTTGTTGTGTTTGCCTTGATTTTGTGAAAATGGGGGTTAAATCGTTGATGGGTTCATCAAAAAATTGGATCGAGATGAAGTTTTCTCCCTTTTTTACTGTTTTTCTTGTGATTTTTTCATATTTCGTTTCTGGCTTTTTCTGATTAGTATTGGTAAAGTTGGGATCTTTTGTGATGGATGTGTTTACACTGATGGTAACATGATTTTTGGTTTTGAAGGTTTTTTTTAACATTTTGGTGGTGGAATTTTGAAGAATTGGAGATGGCTTCTTCCTCTGCTGCTGCATCTCTTGCCGGCGGTTCGGCCTCGGATCTGCTGAGGGGTTCAACAAGTGGATTCAGCGGTGTCCCTTTGAGGACTTTAGGGAGGGCAAGGTTGCCCTTGAAGCAAAGGGACTTCTCAGTGTCTTGTAAGATGAGGAAGGTGAAGAAGCATGAGCACCCTTGGCCTGATAACCCTGATCCCAATGTGAAAGGCGGGGTGCTGAGCCACCTCTCACCTTTCAAACCACTCAAGGAGAAGCCGAAACCGGTCACTTTGGATTTCGAGAAGCCCCTTATTGCTCTGCAAAAGAAGATCATAGATGTAATTTCCAGTTTGCACTTTGTTTGGTTGTGTTGCACGCTTTGCTTCGTTTATGTGATAGTTACTTTGTTAGTTGTGTTTCATCGTGGTTATGCTCATTCTATTTATGGTTGCATAAACAGGTGCGGAAGATGGCAAACGAAACTGGTTTGGATTTTAGTGATCAGATTCTCTCATTGGAAACCAAGTACCAGCAGGTTTGGTAGTTGTTATTAGTGTTATTCTTGAGAAAGTTGGATTACTTTTTTGGGATAAACTGATTATTAGTGGATTAAATTACATGCTGAAATCATGCATGTTACGATAGATATCGTGAAATGATTATTGGCAGATTGGTTTACCTATCATGCTACTCTCTGATGATCTGATCATAACTTGCCAGAGTGAATCTATAATATTTTAACCTGGTCTTGTTAGTTAAGCATGGCTCTTTTCATTGGCACTTCCCTTTTTAATATATCTAATATATCCTCTGCTTAGTTGTCGCTCATCCCATGTATTTGTCACAGAAATGAAAGTTTAACTTCTTTTAAGTGATTGCTGTGTTTTCTGATTCCCTCATTGAATGAAAACTTTCTTTTATTCAATTAAATATTATAGTTTTGCACATTCTATGTTGAAGAGTATTATTGTGTTAAAGGTATGTTGTGTTTGTGTGTTGTTCACTGTGTTTTATTGACTTTGGCTTGTCTTGGTTGTACTGTGCTTGTCAGAGTCCCATCATTCAAATAACTCCTTTTCCCTTTCTACTGAACTCTAAGGTATTAAACAGTAAAAATTTGGGGAAATTGGTCTCATCATTTCACCATTCCTCGTTTCAGGCTTTGAAGGATTTATACACGCATCTGACTCCTATTCAGCGGGTCAACATTGCACGGCATCCTAACAGGCCGACTTTCCTTGATCATATCTATAACATTACTGACAAGGTCTACCAAATATTGACATTGTTTTTCGCTTCGATATATTAGTTATTGCATTTTCTAATTTGTAGCACATACTTCTATTGGTTTATTTTCATTCTCCCAGACGCCCACTTAGTGCAACAGAAGTCTCATTTTTTTCTCATATTGCAGTTTGTGGAACTCCATGGTGATCGAGCAGGTTACGATGACCCTGCTATTGTTACTGGTATAGGGACTATAGATGGTAGAAGGTACATGTTCATTGGTCAGCAAAAGGGTAGAAATACCAAAGAAAACATTCAGCGGAACTTTGGGATGCCAACTCCACATGGGTATGTCTTCTATGAACTCTAACTATGTTTAAGATATGATAAAAACAATTTAAATTTATGTGGTTAAGTTTACTGATGAATGATCGACACTGATAGTCGATTTTCAATTCAAACAGTTATAGGAAGGCTCTTCGCTTAATGGAATATGCAGATCACCATGGGTTTCCAATTGTTACTTTCATTGACACGCCTGGGGCATATGCTGACCTTAAATCAGAGGAACTGGGTCAAGTATGTCATAAACTTAGGTTTAACATTCTTTGACACTTGCCAGCTCTCTTTTTTTTCTAGGTTAATCCGTTTCATTACTGTTCATTCTGCAGGGTGAAGCGATTGCTCATAATCTGAGATCCATGTTTGGCCTGAAAGTTCCAGTTATATCCATAGTTATTGGAGAAGGTGGTTCTGGTGGTGCCCTTGCTATTGGATGTGGCAACAAATTACTTATGCTTGAAAATGCAGTTTTCTATGTTGCCAGGTGATCTAAATTTTCAACTCACTGAATCACTCTCAGAAACTCATAATATTGCAATTGTTATTTCTATCACGTACCTCTTATTTTCGTTTTGCATATTACATATTAACTGAATCTTATAGAGCTTCTTTGTATGATCTTAACTTTGCAAGCCTTTGCATGTGATTATCTGTTATGCCAGTTGAGAACTTTTACATAATGTGGTTATAAGTTAAGTTATAATGGGATGATGATGAAAGTGGTAGATTTATGTTATTAGTTTGATTGTCCTTGGAGCTAATACTGTTTCCCTCCAGTTATTTTCCATTTCGTGCCCCTCCTATGTACTATTATTTCAGGGTGTTTCAATTTGATTACTCCGTGACACGGTGACAGATAATAATGTTGTTCTCAAACAAGGAAGATTGTCATTATAAGTTGTTTTGAACACAAAATAATCTGAAATACACTTATGTTGAAAAGGGTAAATTTCTTATATTTGAATTGACTATGAATATTAGTCCCTATTATAGTTTTACCTTATATATGAAAAATGAAAGAATGAAAGATTTGTATAAATACTAGGTTTTATTAAGACCACCCTTAGCTTGACCATTGACCAACCCTATTAACCACAAATGTTAAGCAAAATTGCTTTCATGTTAGCTACATTTCAATTTAGCACTTTGAAAAAGTGGTTAAACTGTTAACTGGTTTCAACTTTTCTTTCTTATCTGTACTTGAAACTGATTCAAGTTTAGTAGTGATAGAACCTGGTGTAAACTAGAAGAAATGGGACTAAAACTGTTGTATATTACTACAAAAAGATTGAATTCTGGTGAGGGATCAACTTCAGAAGCATGTATTCAAGAAGCCCTTTACCCATCCAAAGTCAACTTAAAATATGCCGCCATCTCATTTCTCAGACACACCCCCCATACACACCTCCTAACCAAAAGAAAATATCCAATCAGATCCTCACTTGCACTCGGTGCCGGTTCGGCATAATTGTACATCAGTAGTCACGATTGGCCTGGTATCCAAATTAGGATGGCTTCAAATAACTCAACATAAAGTTTCGTCTTTGAATAAGCTATCCACACATGCACACATATGTAATAAGCCTTTGTAGTATTTTTGACAACCAATTTATGAATAGAAATGTGTTTTCTGTTCTGTTCTTCTGATCTGCTCTCTATGTTTTCATGATTAGTCCTGAGGCATGTGCAGCAATCTTGTGGAAGAGTGCTAAAGCAGCACCAAAGGTATACACGGCACCAACCCTTGGCTCTTCTTTCATTTTGTAATATATATTGTATATATCTCTAATATAATATATATATATTTCTTATTGTTTGCAGGCTGCTGAGAAACTGAGGATCACAGCCAGTGAATTGTGCCGATTGGAAATTGCAGATGGGGTTATCCCTGTAAGAATCCGATTAATTATGCCTTTCAGTGTTCTTTTTTTCTTTAATCCAAAAGAGTTATGCCTTTTGGCCTTAATCCTATTCATATATGATATATGTAAAATATCATTCTACTGGTTTTGAAATTTAATGATATGATTTTGTCTTTTCATACATACAATATAGGCAGTTCCACATTTATGGATAATAATATAATCTATTGAATAAAACATTTCACTTTCTTTTCAATAGGAGCCACTTGGTGGTGCACATGCAGATCCATCTTGGACCTCGCAACAGATAAAAAAAGCAGTCAATGAAGCCATGGATGTAAGTTTTATAGTTAGCAAGTGTTTACTGAAATTTATGTGACAGCATGTGCATATTTAGACCTGTGATTTTTTAACTGTATAGGAGCTCACCAAGATGAATACCGAAGAGCTACTACGACATCGCATGCTTAAGTTCCGCAAGATTGGTGGGTTCCAGGAAGGAATTCCTGTAGAACCTAAGAAGAAAATCAACATGAAGAAGAAAGATATACCAATTGCCAATAAGATTTCGGATGCCGAATTAGAGGTTGAGGTTGAGAAACTGAAGCAGCAAATCTTGGATTCTAAGGAATCCTCTGTTGAGCCGAGATTAGATCTGGATGATATGATAAAGCAACTGCAAATAGAGGTTGACCAAGAGTACTCTGAGGCAGTTAATGCCATTGGCTTGTCTGACAGGATGTCAAAACTAAAGGAGGAGGTTGTGAAAGCAAACACAGATAACCAATTTATTGATCCGTTGCTGAAGAGTAAGATAGAAAAGCTAAAGGAGGAGTTTGATCAGAAATTGTCCACGGCACCCAACTTTGGCAGGCTGGAGAATAAGGTTAACATGTTGAAAGAATTGTCTAAGGTAAAGCGTTTGCAAGATCAGAACAAGCGAACTTCTGCACTGGAGCAAGAATTGAAGACAAAATTCGATGGCATCATGAAGAATCCAAGAATAAAGGAAAAGTACGAGGCATTGAAGTCTGAAATTCAAGCTGCCGGGGCATCCTCCTCTAGGGATTTGGATGATGATCTGAAGCAGAAAATTGTGGAGTTTAATAAAGAATTTGACTCGCTGCTGGCTGAGTCTTTGAAGTCAGCCGGCATGGAAGTTAAGATTGCTCCGGCAAGGCCACGAGACAGCTCAGGGGAGTCTGCAGAGTTAGGATATGAATCGAAGATAGAAGAATTAAGAGAGGGTATAAGTAAGGAAATCGAGAAGTTGGCGAACTCATCCAACATTAAGAGCAAGATTGAACTATTGAAATTGGAGGTTGCTAAGGCTGGAGAGACACCTGATACAGAATCAAAAAATAGAATTGCTGCTTTGGTGCAACAAATTAAGCAGAGCCTTGAAGAGGCTGTTGACTCGTCTAGCTTGAAAGAGGAGTATGAAAATCTGGTTTCTAAGATTTCCAGCAGAGATTCGGAAGTGGAAGATGGTCTCACCAATGATCAGTTGCGAGAGAAAGTTGGTGCAAACCGCAGCTTTTCTTAATGTGAGTTCATCTGATCACACAACTGAAAAATCTCTGCAACTTTGGACTTTTTAAGGCATTCTAGGGGATAATTTATCTGTAGCTTTAAAACATTGCTAGTCGTATTTTCCACTGAACTGAATTGCATAGCTTATGTCATAAACCATTTCTCTCAAAAGCTTAACCTATAAACGAATAGTTTTATATCTTAACATTGCAATAGTGCTAACGTTAGAGTGCAGTGTTTTGTACAGTACTTGCGTCTTTATTTTGTTTGAGTCTTTATTTTATTGTTTACTTTGTAATAAGCTCCAGTTTATTGTGTTGAGCTCTTTCTTAAAATATATATAATATGCGATCTTAGATTTATAATCAGTTTTTTCATATGCAAGTTTACTTCATTCTTCATTTAAATTTTTGTTCTCACTTTCATAACATTTTGTTGAATCACTTCTATCAGCCTGCTGCTTCTAGAAGGTGCCAGAGTAGATGATGATCCTAACATGCAAGATCAGTATAACTGAGTGTGGGAACTGCACCATTGTTCTTATTGATAAGTAGCTTATATCATCAGCTGACGGTGCATCAAGTAGCATTATGGCTATATTTCTTTGATCCAAGTTTTGGGATTTAGAAGACTTGCATTTGAATTGTGGCTGATATTTTTCTGTCATCGTCCATCTCAGTATCAGAAAAAAAAGGGAGAATAAGAAGGGAAAGCCATTTTGTATTTGTTTGAGTCACAATGTTGGAGTTAATTTTAGAACTTTTCCCCCCTCCATTTCTTGTTTTTTGTTTATTTTTTTTTTTTTTCAAAAAATATTTGAAACGATGAAATTTTCCCTGAAAAATTAGTCTTAGATGCTTAAATGAACATTGTATAGATTGCTTGTGTTTCAGTAACCCAATAAATAGTAGTGCTGTTTTGTCTTATTATCTTACGCATTGGGTTTATGTAGGAGATAAAACTCAGCTGGAATAAGGCAATGAAGTGCCTCCTTTTGTTTTTCAGAAAATAATCCATCAATGCTTAATCCATTCTCACCCTTAGGAGTTGAAGTCTTGCTGATTTTCACATTCTCTTCAGCAATTGAATTATTTATGGTCACAGCACCACCCGGGATTGATTTGCGTTGCATATTGGGAGGATATCCATACTTCACATAGCATGTATCAATTGTGTGGCCATTTTTGCCACAATGAGAGAAAATTCTTGGTGCTCCCCTGCCACCAGAGCCTCTGCCACGTCCTCCATGCTCCCTTATTCTCTTAAAGAGTAGGTGGTGTTGATGTCCGGAGGTTTCATTAACATAATGGGGGAGCGCACCGTGGCGTATTGATCATTCAATCCCTGAAGAAATCGAATCCCATATGACTCGAGCCCATACTTTTTCATTATCGCAATTTTACAAGAGCGTATAGCTAGGAGAGGACAAAAGTGTTTCTGTCCCAGGCCTTCAAAGGTGGGATCAGTTTCATTAGGTGGTGGAAGGGAGCCATCAACGAACTTGTATTTGTTCTTCGACTTGAGTGAAATCCAAACAGAACGCGCCCATGCATGATAGTTGTGAGTGGTAAGCCGAGACGAAGAGAGCAGATACCTGGATTTTCGCTCACATGCAAGAAATAGTAACTAGATGGATCTCGAGTGAGATTGATGCTAGAGTTACTCATGTGAGCTTGCAAAGTTGAAAATTGTCGCATCATTTGCGTGAAGCTGTGAAAGTCACTAGCAAAAAAATTCGGTGTATGATTCAACTAATTCGGATTGGAATTTGGATCCATCACATGTTCACATGTGCCCTGATTGCCATTAATGAACATTCACACCAGGGAGTCAATTCACGATCTTCACCAAGGGGAAACGGCTCTCTGAAGCTCTCAATCTCAATGCGTTGCAGTGTCGTGAAGAGAATGACGCGAACAAGAGCAGAACCTCTTTTCTAAACCTCGTGATTGGAACTCATCAACCTATCCATGGATGGTGACGTTCTCATCAACTCTATCATGTGAGGTGAAGAGAAGAAAAGAAAGAAGAGGAATAGATGATAAAGACTCGAGAAGAGAAGGTGTAATTGCACTATAAATGTGATAGCTCACTGTACCATATAGAAACCTGTGTGTGAGTGCAAAAACTGTATAACGCGAGAGAGAAACAGGGACAAAGCTTGGAGCCATAAATGAAGATCAAGATGAATTTTGAATTATGATGATGAATCTCATTTAGTTAAGATAGAAGTCGTGTTTATATATACACAGCCTATGAACTATCTAACTTCTAACTTCTAATATGTTGGTCATGTGTAAGGTTCTCTGGCATCACTGAAGGTAGAAGAGGATTTAGAGAGAGAGAGAGAGAGAGAGAGAGAGAGAGAGAGAGAGAGAGAGAGAGAGAGAGAGAGAGAGAGAGAGAGAGAGAGAGAGAGAGAGAGAGAGAGAGAGAGAGAGAGCAATCGTATGAATAGTCACGAATAACAAGAATAGAAGTAGTGTGAGGAATCACTGGAGAGGAAGTATCAATGTGATAGTCCCAAACTAGTGAATGAATATATTGAATAAGAGTGTATGACTATAACAGAAATGATGTTTAGCATTCGAGAGGTCAATTATCTCCACAATTCTCACTTTAGTCTTTTCCTACCTAAAACCAATACTCCTTACTTATATATATCTATATATATAACTAACTACCTAAATTTGCAACTAACTCCCTAAATTCACGGAGCCTTTCTTATTCCTCTCCTCCTATATGCATATTTAAAAGGAATAATTTCTTTATGTTTTCCCTGAACTTCTTGGCTATCGGGGTTTGTCACAATTCCCCACCCCCTCGAAGAGCTACTTATCCTCAAGATGAAAAGAGGGAAAGGCCAGCTTCAACTTATCCGCCAACCCCCAATTTTTTTCAAAATCTGGTAGGTTCTATCATTTCACTAGAACTTCAAGTTCTCCCAGCTTATTAAGGCGTTCATCCAGGTTCTACTCAGGCTCAACCACAAGCTCCTCTTCTTCAATCAGTGCAGCCTGTAATGGATGAGGTGCCAAGGAAGGGCCAATACTATTCTTAAGAAAGAAAACATGAAAAACAAGATGGATTTTTGCTGAATAAGGTAGGCAAAGTCTGTAAGCAACTACCCCAATCTTCTCCAGCACTTCAAAAGGACCATAAAATCGAGTACACAACTTCTGGTTTAGCCTGGTGGCAAGGACTTCATTCTGCATGGTTAGAACTTCAAATACACAAATTCCCAATATTAAAAACCACCTCTCGCCTCTTTACATCAGCAGCATAGCGCATCCGATTTTGCGCCCTGTTTAGTTGGAAATGTATCTCATCCAACATCTGATTCAGATCCTACAGTAAGAGTCTCACTTCCTCCACAGTTGACTCCATCCCACCCCCACAACAAAGGAGGGGGTTCTTTTCCATAAAGAACTTTCAAGGGAGTCATCCGAATAGACCCATGGTAAATTGGTAATTAGTGTTGTACCGAAATTCAACCCACGACAACCAAGCTGGCCACTGCTTTGGTTTAGAACTGGTAAGACAATGAAGATAAATCTCCAAACATTTGTTTAAAGCTTCAGTTTGGCCATCCGTTTGCAGATGATAAGCCGAGGATATCTTCAAGGAGGTTCCAGCTAGCTTGAGGATCTCGGACCAAAAAGCACTCATAAAGACCTTATCCCAGTTAGAGACAATAGATGATGGAAAACCATGAAGCCACACTACTTATTTGATAAACAGTGATGCAATATCCTTAGTAGGGCTGTGAAAGGGAAAAAAATGGGCATACTTAGTCATACCACAATGAATATAGTATCCATCCCTTAGGCCTTAGGTAACCCGCCAAGGAAATCCATCGAAATATCGGCCCACACATTAGTAGGAATGGGCAGGGGTCAGAGGAGGCCAGCAGGTTGAAGAGTGGAATGCTTATTCCTTTGACAAATTTCACAGGCCTTAATAAATTCGAACACAGTTGATTTCATACCCTCCCAATAGAGAATCAAAGAGATTTGCTTATAAGTGCGAAAAAATCCAGAATGGCCCCAAAATCTTGGAGTTGGGTAACTGATTTTTTTTTTTTAGGGTATGGCGATTGCTTGCAATAGCTATGATTTTGCATTGGCGTAAATACACTTTGGAAATTCTCAAGGAATTTGGCATGGAGAATGCCAAGCCTTCTTTCACACCTATGAAACTGTCCAAGGGCAGTGGTACAAGATTAGAGAACCTTGCTCCCTATCGACATCTCATAGGTCGCTTAATCTACCTCATAAATACCTGGTTGGACATCACTTTTGCTGACAGTAAGCTCAGTCAATACCTCGACTGTGCCACGGACTCACACTTTAAAGCGGGGATATATGTTTTAAGATACTTCAAGCAAGCCCTGCTAATGCCATCCTTTTTCCCCCTCTGTTGATCTCTCTTTGATTGCATACTCAGACTCTGATTAGGGAGCTTGTCCCGATTCTCATAGGTCCGTATCTGACTATTGTTATTTCTTTGGACAATCACTCATATCGTGGAAGAGAAAAAAGTAGACAACCATGGCTAGATCCTCTGTTGAGGCAGAGTATTGAGCCTTAGCTCTGGCCACTTGTGAAGGCTTGTGGCTGTCTTACATCTTCCGCGACTTTAAGCTTCCTATAAGGTCACCAATTAGACTATACCGTGACAATAACTTTTCCTTGCACATAGCAGTCAATCCCGTCTTCCATAAACAAATTAAAACACATTGAGATTGAGGGTCATATCGTTCGAGATCAAGCTCAATGTGAAAAGACAAAGCTCCTACCAGTTTCATCCATCAACCAACTAGCTGATGTTTTCACGAAAGCCCTTGCCCTTGGACCATTCAACACATATCAATCCAAGTTAGGAATGATTAATTTTCATGATTCTAGCTTGCGGGGGGATGTAAGAGATAAAACTCAACAAGTAGAAAAGAGTAATACTAAGTTAGTTACACATATTTATAGTGAAACTATGCCAACTAGACAAAGTAGTTTAAAAGTTAGTTATTTGTATGAGTTAGTCCTAATAGCTAGAGTTAGAACTTAACTAGAGTTAGTTAGCATGAGTTAGAAGTTAGTTGTTAGTTAGTTCATAGACTGTGTATATATACAAATTAACCTGTAGCTTAACTAGATGAGATTCATCATTATATTTCAGAATTCATCTTGATCTTCAATTATGACTCCAAGCTTTCCCTGTTTCTCTCTTTCACTGCACATTTTTTGCACTCACACTAAAATTTCTACAGTTTATATTGAATCCAAGAGTAATGAAATGATTGGAATGAATTTAATATATATATATATATATATATATATATATATATATATATATATATATATATATCTTTGAACTAAACTAACTGATAAATAACAACTTAACACTAACATCCCCCCTCAAGTTGGAGCATACAAATTGTATGTTCCTAACTTGGACATAAGAAAGTGAAATTGAGGCGGAGGGAGGACTTTAGTTAGAATATCAGCTAGTTGATATTTAGTAGGTACATGAATCAATCTGATGGTGCCAGCTTCAATCTTCTCACGGATGAAGTGGCAGTCAATTTCAACATGCTTGGATCTCTCATGAAAGGTGAGATTTGATGCCAATTGAAGAGCAGAGATGCTGTCACAAAATAACATGGCCGAATCGACTTGGACTCGAAAAAACTGAAGTAAGCCAATTAATCAAATAACCTCACAGCTAGCATGAGCCATGGACCTATATTCGGCTTCGGTGGAGCTCCTAGAAACTACTGTCCACTTCTTGCTTTTCCAATTAACGAGAAAGTCACCTAGGAAGGCACAGTAGCCTGTAGTTGATCGCCTTGTGTCGAGACAACTACCCCAATCGGCATCAAAATATATGGACAGGGTGAGTTGGAAAGCAGCTGAAAACAGAATCCCTTGGCCTGGTGCATTCTTAAGGTACCTTAATACTTGGTGAGCAGCTTGTAAATGAGGCATCCGCGGGTCAGACATGAATTGAGCCAGTTTAGTGACTGCAAAAGTGATGTCTGCCCAAGAGATAGTGAGGTACATGAGGCGACCAATAAGCCTCCTATACGCAGAAGCATCAGGGATCGGATCACCTTCTTTAGCTCTTAATTTGAGATTGGCATCCATAGGAACTGTTGTCGGCTTGCAGTCCAAGAGGTTGGTGTCGTCGAGCAAAGAGAGTGTATACTTGCGTTGTATGAGTGAAATCCCTTGAGAAGATTTGGCGAGTTTCAAGCCTAAAAAGAATTTCAAGTCCCCCGATATTTTGAGTTTAAAAATGGATTGCAGCTTTAATTTAACTCTGGTCACCATATCAAGGTTAGCTCCTGCAATTATGATGTCGTCTACGTATACTAATAAGAAGATTTCAAAATCACCAGAACCTGTTGAGAACAAGGAATAGTCACTTTTACATTGAATGAAACCATTTTGCTTAAAAGTTGAGCAGAATTCGTGAAACCACTGTCTCGAAGCTTGTCGGAGCCCATAAAGTGACTTTGTAAGCCTACATACAAGGCCTTTCTTGCGTTCAGGGAGCGCCATTGGAACTTACATATATACCTCTTCATCCAAATCCCCGTTGAAAAATGCATTGTTGATGTCTAATTGAATGAAATGCCACTTACGCACTGCTGCAATGCCTAACAAAACTCGTACAATGGTGACTTTAGCTACAGGGCTAAAGGTATCTTTAAAATCAATTCCTGCTTGCTGTGTGTATCCCTTAGCTACTAACCTTGCTTTGTATCTTTCTAAACTGCCATCAGCTTTTAGTTTGGCTTTGTAAACCCATCTGCATCCTATGGCAACTTTGGTGGGTGGTGAAAGAACCAATTTTCAAGTGTTGTTGGCTTCCAAAGCTTCAAGTTCTTCTTTCATTGCAGTCCTCCATTCCTCATATTTAACTGCTTGATGGTAAAATTGTGGTTCAGGAATAAGATTGGCTTAGTAAATGGAATTATGATAAGTGTGGTTCAATCTATGGTTGCTGATGAAGTTTGAAATCGGGTAAGGAGATTTAGTATGGCAAATGTAGTCATGAAGGTAGGAGGGAGTATGTTTAGTCCTGGTGGATCTTCTAGGTTGGATGGAAGTAGAAGGTGAGATTTGGTTTTCTATAAGAGGGAGAATTTGGGATTGAGTATTGGTTGTGGTTGATGGTTGAGGTATTTTAGGTACGGATGGAATTGTTGGAGCATTAGGCAACGGTTCAGAATCTAATATTGGATTGGGGAGGACAACGTCAAAGAAAATGTCATTGTTGAGTTGAGTATGAGGGTTTTGAGCAAAAGGCATGGTGTCCTCATGAAATATCACATCCATTGATATGAGGAATTGTTTAGTTCGTAGATTGTAAAGCTTATAACCTTTGTAGCCAAGTGGATAACCGAAGAACACAGTTGTATCTGCTCTAGGGTCAAACTTTAATCTAGAACTGGTATTGGTGGTAGCATAGGCAAGGCATCCAAAAATCTTCATTGCCTTGTAGTTTGGGGACTTTTCAAATAACAACTCAAATGGAGATTTCATCTTGAGTAGGGGACTTGGTGTTCTGTTGATTAGAAAGGCTGCAGTGGACACACATTCTCCCCAAAAGGTAATTGGAACTTGTGATTGGAAATATAGAGCTCGGGCAACATTGAGGAGGTGTTGGTGTTTTCTTTCTACCACCGCATTTTGTTGTGGTCGATATGGACAAGAGAAATGATGTAGCACACCCTTTTCTTGCAGAAAATTAGTTGCTGCCAACTCTTTTGCATTATCGGACCTGAAGCACTTGATCTTCTTGCTAAATTGAGTTTTTATCATTGCATAAAATGCTTTTATACAACCTGCAGCTTCAGATTTATGTTGTAACAAGTATAACCAGCAAAATCTTGTAGCATCATCAACTAAGTTTAAGAAATATCTCTTTTCATTATATGTAGAAACATGATATAGTCCTCAAATATCACAATGTACAAGATTAAAAGAATTTGGTGACAGATTACTATTTGGTTCAAAAGAAAGCTTTCTAAACTTTGCAAGAGGATATATGTGACAACCTGTAGAGTTAGACTCTTCTAGGGAATTTATTTGTGACAAATTGAAAGAATAAGTTACATGTTTGATGATTTTATTTGAAGCGTGGCCCAGTCGTGCATGCCAAAGCTTGGAATTGCATAGATTGATAGAGTGAGATGCGAATCTCAATTGGTTGGAGGGAGTTGTTGCTCTAAGGATGTAAAGTCCCTTATGCAGCTCACCCTTCCCAATCTTCTTCAACATCTTGGTGTCCTGGATTGTAAAATTAGATGAGCTAATAGTGATGTCAAAAGTAGTGTTTGAAAGAAAGGCTGAGACAGACAAAAGATTGACACAAAAATCAGGTACATATAACACATTTTTCAATGTGATATTTGAACAAACAACTACTGTTCTTATGAAATTAGCTTGAAACTGTTCATTGTTTGGAAGAGAAACTGAATAATTTTGGGAGGTGTGAATAGTTTGAAAGAGAGACAAATCACATGCAATATGGATTGTGGCACCACTATCTAAAATCCAATCTTGTTTTGATGATGTTGACCTTGTAAGTGAGGCAATGAGAACGATACCTACTGGTGTGACTACCTGTGTAGTTGCATTTGAAGCAATTTCTTGAAGTTTTTTACTATTAAGTGACTGTATCAGTTGCTGCACTTGAGATGCATTCATGGTCAAATTTGAGGATGAATCTTGAGCTAATTGAGACTCTCCTCCAATGACATTGTGAGCTACTTGCTTCAAACCATGCATGGATGAATCTCTGCCTCTATTATAGTTGGGTAGAAAGCCATGAAACTTAAAGCACTTGTCAATTGTGTAACCGAGAATACTACAATGAGAACAGAGAGGCCTGACCTTTTTCGCATTTTCTCTTCCTCTTCCAGACTGTGGAGGCACATGCTGATTTCTTGCAAGGAAAGCAAGTTGAGTTGGGGGTGAGGGAGCGCCAATCGCCCTGTGCTTCTCTTCTTGAACTACTAGGGATAGGACCTTGTTGATTGATGGTAGAGGCTCCATCAATAGAATCTGTCCTCGAATATGAGCATAGGAATCATCTAACCCTATTAGAAAACAGTGTACACACTCGTCTCAGAGAAAAGCTTGCATTGGCCACAAATTAGCACAATTGCAAGGAATTGGACGGTATGAGTTGAGTTCTTCCCAAAGAACTTTTATTTTTGTGAAGTATTGTGAAACCGTCATCGAACCTTGACTCAAGTTCACTAAGTCTCGCTTGAATTCAAAAATTCTTGAACCATTGCCATGTTGAAACTTTTCTTTGAGATCATTCCACAGCTCTTCCGCTGAATCAGTATAAACCAGGGATGCTACAATTTCTTTGAACACCGAATTGAGAATCCAGATGATAACTATGTCATTTACACATTGCCAAGTCTCGAATTGTTCGGCATCAAGTTCAGGATCTGGACGCGATACCAAACCATTGATGAATCCAAGCTTGTGCTTAGCGTTGAGGGCCTTTTTCATGGCTCTGCTCCATGAGTTATAATTCTCTTCGGTGATCTGTTGAGTAACCAGAGTTAGTCCTGGTTGGTTCGCAGATGACAAGAAAAATGGATCTTTCATGGATGAACTTGTTCTTGATCAGAACCTTAACTTCTTCAAATAATGGAAAAACAGTCTCTCACACTCGATCTCGTGATCGGAACCCTAACTTCTTCAAATAATGAAGTTTGATCTGGAGAAATTAGGCTCTCATAAACTCTATTAGGAGAGTTCGAGTGTGAGGAAGAAAAGAAATGGAGAAAGAAGAGAAAGAATCAGAGAAAATGAAAGAAAATGAAAGAAAATTGGAGGAGGAAGAAAGCGGAAGATGAGAGAAAAATGATAGCATCTGATACTATATTGAATCCAAGAGTAATAAAATGATTGGAATGAATTCAATTGCATTATTGTACTATATATATATATATATATATATATATATATATATATATAAGAGATGTAGTTATCGGGTGTGTTTGCTGGTCTAAGTAGCACTACAATGCAGGGAATTTTATTCACTTGTGAACTATAACTAACTACCTATAATTTGAACAAACTAACTGATAAATAACAATAACAGTTTATAACAATTTCTAAATAAAATAGAGTATTGATTGGTATTGGCTGCTCTATCCTTAAGATCCACTATATTTCTATAATACAAATACAATCTTAAAAATTGGAAAAATAATTTCACTCTCATGCATACACATGCGCTTCTCCTCTCCAATACCTTTAGGCTCCATTTGGCTTGTGTATAGATTAAGACATAGACATTAAAATATAGATATTTAAGACATAGACATAAAATACATGTGCTTATGTATAATGTTTAGAAATAATAGACATAATATTAGTATAGTGTGTAAATTTGTGTTTGGTTATACAGAACATGAATAATACACAATCTTAAATGACAATTTTACCCTTAATTTTAATTTAGAAATAAATAGTTTTTTTAAAACAAAAACAAATAAAAAGAACCCTTATTCCCATTCTAAGAAAATATAAGTAAGATGTATCTCCATCATCTCCTTTCCGTGTCTCATCATTTTGGATGGACACAAAAGACATGTAAACTTTGTGTGTAAGCATGTTCTTGTTAATTTTTTGTCTCAAGAAAAAAAAAGTAGACACGTGCTACCATGTCCTGTCTCTCGTAGACACGGACAGAAACCAAACAGAACCTTAAGTCACATAAGCCAAACCACCTCCTTTTTCCCTCTCAGTCACGATTCTCTCTGTCACATCCGTTACCATCTTTCTCTTTGCGCTTTGTCTTCGCCAGTTAACTATAATCAAATAAAACTTTTCTGTCTTCCATACTTTTGCATTGAGAGAGAGAGAGAGAGAGAAAGAGAGAGAGAGAGAATAAGAAGAAAAAAGAAGATTCTAGAGAATGCAATTCTCTTACGAATGACAATCGCCTCTGTTGATTGATTTCGTGTTGCTAATGGTGATTGGTGAATGAATATATGCTTTCTGATTTCTCATTAGTATGTACTCGGCATTAGTGTTAAAGATTTTATTTTGATATATTTTAAGTAAAACTAAATTTGATATTGTCATTTCAATAGATACCTCAAAAGAGTTATACGTATGAAATACTATAGGAGGTCGGGCTCTTTTTTTGGGTCTTAATATCAGTTTGCTACTTTTTGTTTTAGGTAGCCAGTATGTTGTTATATGATTAATTTTCATAATAATATTTGATTGATTCAAACGGTTTAATATTTGTTCCTCTTAAGCTAGCTTGCATTCCTAGACCAAAAAAAAAAAATTTATGTATTGATTACACAGTTTTTGTATGTTAAAACTATTAATACTATATGTGAGGCTTAGAAAACACAAACTCAGCCTTGAGTATGTATAATAATTTAGTTACAAATTGCTATTACTATAATAATTTGATTAATTTTATTTTTAATTATTCACAATTATGTTTGATTATTGTAAAAATTATCCCAAATTCTAGCATTTCTAGACAAGTTGTTTTGGAATTGGAGGTCACTTATTGTAATTTTAAACAAGCTCCAAATTATGTTACAAAATCTTATTATAATCAAATGAAGGTAATAATCAAATTCAAGAATCCAAATCAAAGTTTACACTCATGTTATAATTAGATTATAATCAAACATGTTTCAAATCATATTAAAAAATTGTTATGATCAAAGCGATCAAAGTAATAATCGAACCTAAGAATCCAAATCAAAGTTTAATGTTATAATCTTATTGTAATCAAATGTGTCCCAAGTCATACTTCAATAATCAAACACATTAAGGTAATAATCAAACTCCAAAATTTAAATCAAAGTTCAAACTTATGCTATAATCAAATTATAATTAAACACACTCTAAATTATATTACAAAATTCAATTTTGATTAAACATGCTCAAAGTAATAATCAAATTTAAGAATCCAAGTCAAAATTTATTGCGATTAAAATGCTAGAAACCTCAGTTTGATTATAATCTGAAGCTCTTAACCTCTTTGAAGAAATACAAGATCAAGGGATTCAAGTGCATTTAGTGCATATGTAGGTATCCAAGCACTTGATCAAGGGAGGCAAATTCATGCACATTCATGTGTCTCTAGTTGTTCTGATGATCTTTCAATTGGTAACGCACTTGTTAGTCTTTATGCTAGATGTGGTGAAGTACGAGAAGCATATATTGCTTTTGATAAAATATTTGCAAAAGATAATATATCATGGAATTCATTATTATCAGGATTTTCACGAAGTAGATATTTTAAAGAATGAAGCGCCGAAACTGTTTGCTAAAATAAATAAAGTTGGATGAAAAATCGATTCATCCACATTTGGCTCTGTAGTTAATGATGCTACCAATTTTACTAATGTTAAACTAGAGAAGCAAATTCATGCCATGATTAAAAAAACCTGGTTGTGATTCAAATTTTGAGGTTTTTAATGTTTTAATAATGTTATATTTGCCGTAGACTCTCGTGTGGTGTGTTCAGTGGCAAGTGGCTCTTTCTGAAAATTTTTGAACCGCAATCGAATATATTCTCTTGGTAACCAAACAACACACAATTCTCTCAGTAACCAAACAACACACAAAGTCTCGTGCACTAGAACCGAATAATGGCGGATCCGATGTCGGTGACACCAAGATTCTTTATGGACTTTTTTATAAAGACACCAAATCTATTTGAATATGTTTATTTTAATTTTTTTTAAATTATTATAATAAAAAACTGAATAAAAGATCACTTTTAAACGATACCTAATTGAACCGCACATATTCAATCCTCATCTAAAAAAAAAAAAAGACAATATAAGAAAAAAATAATACTGATTTAACTATGTCTCCGCATTTGGCAGCAGCAGTACCACGCATCCCTCTCTGTCCATAGCCAACTCATTTCAGCAGGTGCTGAAAAAACAATGTTCAGCACCTTGCACAACCCTTTAACTTATAGACTTATCGGAAAAAAAAAAAAAGTTATTCTTTAGTTAAAACCTTGTTATGCCTTATCTTGCTCATGATGCCTCTTGCTGAAAATGAAGATAAATCTAGCTTACAAAATACTATTATTCAAAATTCCAACATCCACCCGTTTATACATCAGAAAAAATGTGTTTGAAACGGAAACGAGGATAAAACCATTTAATCTTTATAATGCAACATCACTAGCCTAAATAAAAATTACAGACGACTCTTCTATACATGTTTGGATTGAGTCCTGAATTACTCTTTTATACAGAGGACTCTTTTACACTCTCTATACACAATACTGATCCGGATACACATAAAAGGAACACATTAATCCTCACTTACTCTTGGTAGTGGCTAAGGTTTAATGTATTTCCGCCACTATGCAAAAACATTGAAACGGAAAGAGTTTTTTTGTTACAAGAGACCTTAAACGCAGAAATTTTAGATCAACCTAGTAATCTCTTCACCTATATAAGACATAATTTTTGTATATGGTTGAAGCCATGTTTGTACTACCGTGTTGTTTGAAATACAATGTCATTCAGCTTGGATTACATGTTTGTACTAAATAGTTTTAAGAATTAGATGAAACTCAATTATGGTCTACATAATACCAGTTTTGGTTGTGTATGCCCAAAAAAAAAAATAGCACTATTCAGAATCATGTTGTATCATAGACATAAGTTAAGATATATAAAAGGAGTGTACTTTGAAGAACTGGTGTCATAATCTTGTAAAATACTACTCCTAAAAACACAGAATAACAGTCAGATAGCAATCCCAAGAAAACGGGTTACTAGAAGGACCTAAGCATCACAAAAATCCAACGTTATATTACAAAATTATGGATATTCCATGTTTTATTGAAAAGCACCAAAAACAAAATTTCAATTTTGTCTTACCATTGAAACCAATCCCAGAAAAAAATGCAACAGAAAAGGAGTTCCTAAAATCAAATTAAATATGGAATAACAGCTTTTCGGCTCTTAGGATAATCCCCACCAAATTTGTCCAAGTACCATTGGCGATTTGCAATTGCCCTTGGCACCAAGTTTGCACAAGTGTAGATGAAGAACCCGAATCCAACCCAAGACCATGTCATCACTCCCCAACCAAGCCATTCCAAGATCTCCCCAAAGTAGTTTGGGCAAGCCACAAGCTCAAACAACCCTCCCCTTGGAATAACATAGCCCTTCCCTTCACCCTTGAGCCTCAACAACTCCCTATCAGACACAATATTGATCCTCATCCCACACAAAAACACAAACAACCCCACAAAAAACGCCAACCAGAAAAACCAATCATTACCATCACCATCATAGTTGTCCTTATAGTGAGACACCCATCTAGCTTGAAGGTAAGCATTCAACAAGTTGAAGAAAAATGCCGTGAGCGCAATACTTAGAGGGAATCCATGTGAAGTTTTCTTGCCGTTTCCCGATGGGCTCCTTCGAAGGAGGCTCAAAGGGTAAATGCAAGTACGGTTGAAGTAGTGAAGTAGGTAAGGGCTCATGAGGATCATGGATTTTGGGTTTGAGAAGTGTCGGCCATGTGGGAAGAGCAAGAGGGTGAGCCACAATGTGGGACTCTCCATGAGGAACCATGCCAGTGGGGGAGGCAGCGTCGGCCCCCAACCTGGCCTGTGGTGTTTTCCATATGGAGCTTGTAGGAACATCAGGGAGATAAAGGTTGGCGGCGCTATGAGGTAAAATGCGACGAGTGAGTGGTGGAAGAGAGACTCATCTGATATCATTGTGACAGTATTCAACTGCAATAACCCCACAATTTACCTGTAATCCTTATGTGTGCTGTACAGTTCAACAAAAAGAATAATTCTACTAAAACCAACATGTTCCATCAAGGTAACTTGGGAGAAAAGAAATGGTAAATTCAAAATTAATTCTACTAGCTTATTTGAAAACCTAAAGCCAATATATAAACCATATATAAACCATATAAAAGGCTACTAAGGGCCAAATCTCATCAGATGACATCACCATTACCAAAATTCATCCAACCTATGTCAAATCCAAACTTAATAAAACTTTAGAGCACAAGGACAAGTTATGCATGGAAACAAGAACAATTTAACAAGAACAAGACCTTAATAAAAAACCTGATTGCTGCATCAAATTGTCAAATCACAAAATAAATCCATCAGTCACGACACAGAACGCGTGTATAAGCAGTTTGAGCAGAGAAAGATGGAGAGCGGACCCGGCGACGAGAACGACGAGGGACGGCGCGAAGCTCAACTGAGCAGGATGAGGGGATGGAGCGACGAAGTAGATGATTGGCGAATTAGGAGAGGGGCTCGATCACGACAAACAGACGAAGATCTTGAGCGCGACAGACGGCGATAGTGAGAAGAACGGTGGCGGCGATGGAGGAGGATAGGGTTTTTTCTTTTGAGGGAACAGCTCTGAAGGCTCTTTATTCTGAAGGTGAGGTGAGATTGTGAACGAAGAGAGGGAAACGAGAACCTGCGTTGCCTAAGAGCATGTCCAATGGCGAAGAAATGAAAGCCTCAATTACTATTTATCTGATAAAAAGTAGAAACTAACCGTTGGAGCAAAATAAAGGTGAGTTCAGAGTTCTATCACAATTTTTGAAACAAACAAAACCCTGTTCAGAGGGATTTGATTTTTTTTAATTTTAACCAATAATATTAAAATATGTGTCAATTAAATTAAAAAAATTAAATAATATTTTATTAATAAAATTAACAATATTTTATATACATATCAAAGATAAAAAAGTTTTCAAATAGTTCAGACCATTTTTTTAGAATTCTGATGGTCCATGTACAGTTCGGTTACAGGTGATATTTTTGTTGTATAGCATGTTGTGAAATATCCCTAATGTCCTTGGAATAGATAGAAAGTTGACCATAGGAGTAATGATCTGTGATAAGATATAAACACAAATGAAATCAAGTTGCAACTCAACTAGCTCGATGAACAGTTCTATCCATTGGGCCAGTTAGATCAAAATTGACTGAATTTGGGTTTGTATTAAATTTTAGAAAGAGTTTTTTATTATTGGCCGTTTTGTCACTATTGGCATTGTTAGAATAATGATGGTAAGAGTGTTGCAGTTATGGAAAGAAAATGAAGCCTGTAATCAAAATGTTCCATGGAGGGAGGTAAGTGGAAGGAAAATTTTTGTTGGATAAAAATTGAAAACGCAGGCGTTTTGTAAACCCCCGGTGTCCTAATGTGACGGTGAGCATCCACTCGTCCAGGCTTCGGTGGTGTTCTCAACCGTCATCGTATTTGTTCTTTGTGTGCGTACTTCGTGTTAATGTTTCCTTGAAGATCTGTCACCTGTATAACGTTGGTGTCCCAAATCGCAGGCAACAGGCATCGTGTCGGAGAGGTTGTTCATCGTTGTAGCAGAAACGCACCTTTTGGCACCGAAGCTCGTTAACGCGTGAAGGTCGTGGCTCTTTGTCGCTGGTGGTGGTTGAGGTGTCATTGCTTCAAGTGTCAGTTCAGGTGGTCATTTACATTTGCCGTGTGTAGGTCAGTAGTCAGGTGAGCTTCATTTGGCCAAGTTTTGTTTTTTCTTATTTTCTTTGCTGCATGTTGATTTTGTTTCTAAAAATTTAATTTATTGATGAAATAATGATTTCTCGTAGTAGAATTGGATAATACTGTTGTGGTTGAAAGTTATCATAATTTAAGGTTGTTGTTGAAAATTATAATGATTTGTGATTGTCGATTTGACTTCAATTTGTAGCTAAACATATGATTGAGCAAATGCTTTGTTGCTGGAGAAACTTGACCGCATTGGGTTTGTTAGTTAATGTGATGACTAAATGTTGAGGTTATTGCTGTAAATAGTCATTTAGGCAAATCCTTTAATGCTGTGAATGTGTTGTTTGTTATTTAGTTAGAATTTGGTAAAAAGCTTGAAATTTGTCGTAGGATGGCATAGACTTGTGCTCAGAGATAATCCTAAAAGTCTGATTTAGGCATTTTCAGCTAAGTAAAATAACTCTCTTCTAACTTTGTCTGATTCACCTTAACAGGGTGTAATGATTTATGCTCAATTTGACACACCCCATCCGTACCAAGCCACCATTTATTCTGAAGTTAATAAAGCCTAAGACCTAAAATGATTGATCAAGAGTAGGAGTCTATAAATACGGAAGAATGGTGTATGAGTACATTGATTTTTCAATTCAAAAGGATTGATTTAAAACCGTTAATTTCGTTTAAAATGAACGAACAAAATTAATCATTTGAATACAATAGTACGGCTAAGTTTATTGTTATCAAAATTAGTTAAAGTTTTAATTTATATTATAGGTATTTGAATTTTAACTTAAAAAATAAAAATATATCTTTCTATATTTTGAATTAATAATTTCATTAGGAAGAACAAGTTAAACAAAGTAAGAGTATCATATTTTAATACAGTAATTTAAATTAATTTTTTAAACAATTCAAAAGAAATAACTTGTGAGTACTATATTTTTATTAAATTTAGTATTCCTAATGAAATCTAGGAAATGAAATAAATAGATTTATTTTTAATTTTAAGTTAAAAACTAAATAGAAGTAATGTAAATTAAAATTTGAATTAAATTTGATATCAGTAAACGCAGTCGTGTTATTGTTTTTGTATGATTGATTTTGATGCCAATAAGTTATAGTTCAACTGGCATAGTATATCAATAGTCGCTTAAGAGGATGCGAGTTCGGTAATTATAACCTGAAAGATGAATGTACTGGTATAAACTTTAAAAAACATTATGAATTGTGGTGATCTTATAAATGTAAGCTTTATAAATTTTAATATGGCATATGTGGACAAAAGATATACATGTATATAATGCCTCGCGGATAAGGTATTGAGTCAGCGAATGCCAACTTTGTTACTGTGTATGTCAAATTTGTTATGTCCGTAATTCATGGTTTCCTGTAATTACTTTTGTGTGGCTTGCAGTGAATAATGGCATCGAGTAGCAAGTTCGGCTAGGAGCCGTGTACGTGGAATGAGCTTCTTGGGGATCACTGGACGGATGTCAATATCTGTGTTTCGAATCAACAGGTACAATGCGTATAGGTGGTGGCAGTTGATTTAAAGTAGAGGGGTATGTAGTGTTACATTTGTTGTTGTTGTTATCAAGGATTGTTAAGCATGTTGTGTTTGCAATTTGTTAAATGAGTTTGAGCGGACTGATATTGGAGTTGGTAGTATTGGTAGTAAGGATGGGGATTCCGTATTGATTGCTTTCATTTGTTGTGTTGAGGATAATGGTGTATATAGAAGAAAAGAACTATTGGTGCTTTTTTGTTAAGTAAGGTGGGGGCTGTAGTATTTGAACGCGTTGAAAAACAAAGTAAGGAGGATTGATCTAGGTTGGGGGTTAAAATTTTATGAAAATTGAAGATAGTACATTTTTAGGGTTACCTTTGCAATCCCGCTAAATATTTAGGTTTTTTCCCATATTATGAAATATATTTTTGCATTTTTGTCTTAAACTTTTAATTTGATCTAATTTTTAAGTTTTTGAAATAAAAAAATAATTTTACTTTCATTTGTTAAAATGAGCATCGAAAAGAATAGATGTTATTAGAGATTTGGACAAAATATTTTTCTTTGGACATACATTAAACTTATAGTGTAACCTGTGTGTTAAGTTGTAACATGTAAAAGTATACTTAATCAAATTAGGAATGAACAGAAACGTAGTCAGTGGAATTATATAGTTGAAGTTGATATCGTTCAATAAGTCACCATGTTGTTAACTATTAATACATGAATTTGGATTATGTAATTTAAAAAATAATTTAACCTTTAAGATTTTCATGTTATTTACTTTTAATATGCCGTGATATGTTATTTATTCCGCTTGTTTTCATTAGAGTAAATGTTGGGAAATGAATGAGTTACAGTAGCATGATAATGATGCATTTTGGATGAGGCCAACTGATAATGAAAGGTTTTTTTTCTATTCATTCAGGAGATAATGTTTGATATGGTAGTCGAGGTAGATGCTGACTTATCTTATTGGGAAGGTAGGGGGCTTCTGTGTTGCCCAATTTTTTGGGTTTGGATGGGTTGCAAGCCAAAGATGACCTTGAAATGGAGTTTTCTACACCTAAAGAGGCAAGCGGCTTCTATAACAACTACAGCCAACTAAAGGGCTTTGCATCACGACGTGGTAAGACGGTTAGAAACACTGCTGGGGAGATTGTGCACTACACGTTTATTTGTAACCGGCAAAGATTTCAAGAGAAAAAATAGTTGGAAAAGGTTGATCGCATCAGGGAGCATAAGGTAGTTACCCGATGTGGATGTCTTGCTGAGATGAGGATTAAGAGGAAAGACAGTAGCGGTAAGTGGTATGTGTCGCGTTTGTCAAGGAGCATAATCACAAACTAGCGTTTGGGAAGCTTGTGGATTATCTACAGTCACACAAGAAGATATCTGAGGTAGAAGTTGCTCAACTAAGAAGCATGAGGGAGATTAGGATTAGCATTCTGAAGATTTATGAGTTATTTGCAGCACAACTAGGGGATTTTAACCTGGTTACATTTACGAAGCAAGATATGTATAACGAGGTTCGGAAGCAGAGAGGGCTCTAAGGTGGAGACGTAAATGTAGCTATAAGGTACCTGGAAGGTATTGCACGCATGGATGGTAAAATATTTTGGAGGTACAAGATTGGGATAGGACAACACCTATGCAACTTGTTTTGGAGCGATGGTCGTTGTTAGGAAGATTATTTGTTGTTCGGCGACGTCCTAGCATTCGATGCAACATACGACCGTAACAAGTATAACTTACCCGTTTTTGTCTTCTCTAGAGTAAACCACCATAACCAGACATGCGTTTTTGGTACAGCGATGGTTTCGTTTGAGTCGCATGAGTCTTACATATGGGTTCTTGAGCAGTTTTTGGAATGCATGAAAGGAAGGAACCACAGTCTGTTATCACCGATAGAGACCTGGCCATGTGGATAGAGATTCAATCTGTTTTTCCATATGCACATCATAAGTTATGCGTCTGGCATCATCTGAGAAATGCGATGTCTAACATATGCGACCCAAGATTCACGCAACTCTTTAAGCACTGCATGTTGGATGATATTGAAACCAATGAGTTTGAAGTGCTTTGGGAGTCCATGGTGAATGAGTGAGGTGTTGGCGACGTTGAGTGGGTAAAGGACTTGTACAGTAAAAAGTACACATGGGCAACAGCTTACATCCGAGGTAGATTTTTTGCCGGGGTACAGACTACTTCCAGGTGCGAGTCACTACACGCCAAACTCGGTCAGTTTGTTGAGAGCCGGTACGGTATTTTGGAATTTGTTACAAATTTTCAGAGGTGTGTCGATTTTCTTCCCGACAACGAGGGCGAGCTGGAATTTCGCTCTTGGTATGGTACACTTGTATTACAAACCGAGTTTGTTGAGTTGGAAAAGTCGACATGGACAAAGTTCACTCGCGAAATGTTTGCTAGATTTAGGGAAAGCCTGAAACGGTGTGTACGTGTTAGAATATGTGAAATTAGTGATACAGTGCACCCGCATGTGTATACTATCCAAAAGTATCGGAGGCCTGAGCTTACTTGGTAGGTTTATAGGGAGCCTAGTTCTAACATATTTAGTTGCACGTGCATGCGAATAGAGTCATTCGGTATTTTCCGTGTGCACATCGTGGCCGTGTGTGTTAGGTTAGACTTGGGAAAAATTCCTGAAAGCCTAGTTTTGCGCAGGTGGTCCAAGACAGCTAAATTACAGGTTGAAAATCAAAACATCGATGAAGACACTGCTGACCGTAGCATGACCTATAAAACAAGGTTGGGTGCATTTTCGCAGCTATGCAAGCGGTTAGGTAGGGTGGCTTGCATGAGTGATGAGGACATCAAGCTTTACTGGAACAAGGTTTTATCCGATGCGGTTGTCCTTGAAATCAAGTATGGCCTTCGACCAGCAAACAATATTCTCACATTGCCAACGGATACTGGAGTGAAGGACCCAATTCGTGTTAGAACAAAAGGCACAGGTCGGTGCAGTCAAGCTAGTGGTTCTGCTGTGAAGACCAAAAGAAAGTGCAGTACGTGTGGAAAGCTCAGGCACAAGAGGACTCGTTGTCCTAACAGAGATACACCACTTGCAAGAACAAATGAGAAAGCCATTGTAGGGGGCATAACGGCAAGCGAACAAAGGTTATTTTCTGAGTTAAACCTTCAATCATTACATATTATGCAACTTAGTAAACTTAAACTGAAGGTATGGTGTTAATATTACTTCGCCAATTAACTCTGTGAAATCAATTTTCATGAGATAAAGCACTTGTTACTTCAAATTGTATGTTTTGACCCTGTATTCTCGTGTTCAAAGTAGAAACCTCTATTTTAGTTATGTACTTCGCAATGCATGTTATTGGTAGTCAGACACCAAAAGATTGAGACTCGACTAGTACTAGTGGGAAGAATTGAAGTTCAATTACTGAAGTTAAAGTTTTTGGGCCCATTTTGGATTCTATGTGTCAATTTTAAACTTTGATATGTAGGTTCGTTAGTACTGAATCTGAGTACTTGTGTGTGCAAACATCGTGTTACATATTGCAGGTGGCGTATTTCTATTGTTTTCCAAATAAGGGAAAATAGATAGTGACATCGAAAGTCATTGGTGAGGGATGTCTCAGTTTGACCTGGGAATCTGTGTGATACTTTCACAAGAAATCTACAATCTGTTATTACATTATCTGCGTTGGCCTTTTAATTCATTTAGGGGTTTGGTTTTTTCAATTTCTATTACATTTTATGTACCTATGACTGAGTGACTGATTTTCTCATCCTTATGTTTACCGGTATGTGTGTTTAATTTATTGGTTCGATGATGTGTTTATGGTCTACTGAATATTCCTTTGTTACTTGACCTGAAGTTAAAAGATCTAGCATTTGTTTTTCTACATATGTCATTGATTTTACTATGTTGAAGAGCCAATGCATTTGACTTTCAAATAAAATCTCAAGGCATACTTACTCTTCCCTTAATGCAGACAAGAGAGTAATGGTTTATTGAATGATGTATTGTACTGGACATAGTGGTTAGCTAATTTTTTAGGTTGTTTTGTTTTATTCAATTCAATTCTATTCCATGCATCATCTGCGGTTTGCTGATTGCATGCTTTTGCCGATACAAGTACAAAAAGGTGTCTGGGTGTTACTAACGGGTGAAAATTTGTCTCACCCAACTGTCCAATATCCGAATCAATTTTCTCTTGCAAACCCCTGAAAGTCATCCTGGTGTGTTCAGTGCCTTGGTTCCATCCAAATTCGGGCCGTTCGTGCTACCAATATTATATGCTCCTGTAAACTATTATCATGTATTGAACAACTTGTAATTCGGTAGTAATGTATCCCGTAGAGGGATTTCCTTGTTAATGACATGTGAAATGAATTTTCTGTTGGTTTTCTATAGCCAACCATGTTCAGAATGTGCATCCCTTCCTTGTTTGTTATAGCCTTGAGGCAGAGTTGTGGATGAAAATTTTCGTTGCAGAAAAGAGGCATCGAGTTTATCGTTGCATGTTTTTTCTTTGACTAGGCTTGCGTTTGAGCTGTTCTCACAAGCTCTAACAACATTCGTTAGGTCATTCCATTTCACGTGTGTAATTTGTGAGGATGGGGGAAGGTTTTTGTTGATTCAATGTTTGTGCCAGTTACTGGGCATGGTCTTTTCTCATTGGAGTTTGCCATTAGCATTGTATAAACTTGTATTTTCTTTACAATTGGCCACGTAAGACACTTTTATTTTCTTTTTCAATTGATTAATGTGCCTTAAAAATTCGGTGTCGTAAACCTTAATTGCTCTTCTCTTGGCCGCAAAGGCAAGAATTATTCCAGAGGATACGATACTCTTTAGAGGCTTCAGGTTATTTGTTATTCATTGCATAAGCACAACTATATTTACAAGCTTTCTTATTAATTCATTCTTAACTCTGAGATGATAACAGATCCAAAAAAATTTAAAACCGCTTAATAATGGACACCCTAAATTCAAAAATAAAATATCCATATCAATTTACTAATTAGCTCGAAAGGGTACACCAACTTTGGCAACCAACAAACAGCGACTTCTTCTAAGTACCAATTCCATTATTAGATAAATACTACTAAGAACCAATTCCATGAATGGATAAAGACATGTCATCCAGTACACACAAAATGCCACAACGTCCTAACCTATTTACTATTGGCCATATCCCCATTTAAATTAAAATAGTAGTAAGTGGGGAGTGTGGAAGTTGTGCTCTAAGCTGTCAACAGGACCACTAGTTTTTACACACAAAAGTAGCCATCCTACTAAAATGAAGTTAACCATACCCTATATCAACTACATGAAAATAAGCCATCAAACTAAGAAAGGATTTCAGCGACATCAAGGGGTGTTGGCAAGATAATCAAATATAGCGGATATCAGTTTGCTCTACACTTGTGTCGCTGGCCTACTTGTTTCTGAATAATCACTCCTTAGTGTGAACAAGCTTCTTCCAAGCGGCCTCTACCTTGGAATCCACTGCAGCCCTGACCTCGCTGTATTCTAAAAGAACAATTTTCGTTGTTGTCTTCATCCTCAACTTCAATCGGTCCATCTAGCAGTCATTAAGGGACAATGATGAGAAGACGATGGTTGCATTTATTAGAGAAAAATAAATTATTTTTCATGACAAACCTGCCAAGGAAGATTGGCTAGTGTGAATTTGCCCTCCATTTGGAGCCAGTTTAACATCCATTGACATGAATCATTACTACGTAACAACAACAGAATATGGAATTCATGAAGGAGGAAACAGCCGAATTACTAAACCATTCTTTAAGTGAACTACATTAGTCAGTATGAATCCTAAATTTACCAGTCCAGGTGGCAGGAGACTCCTTCGGGGTACTGAACTGGTCCCCATGTCGTTGGATCAGCAGAAACATGTGTAAAGTTCTTCAGGTTCGTATCCATCTTGAAAACATGGGCTATCATTCGGAGCTGCAAGCGGGACAAGTGTTAGATGAAGAACTTAATCATGAGGGCAGTGACGACAGTATCAAGAGAAGTCCTTCATGTAATCAAAATCCTAAATCAATTTTTTTGACTACTCACAATAATTTGCATGTTGCGTTCCCTCCGCTCCTTATGCTCAGGTGTTCTTGTTACTTCTAGGCAGAAGACGGCGGCATGCTTCACATCCACGACCATCAGGTACCATGTGTATGTTAGTTCGTATACTAGCACAAAAACCATTCACGAGTAGTTGGTCATTATAATTTTAAAATAGGTTGTCAACATAACACAGAAGGAGAGTTCATTTCCTCACATGTTCAAGCCTAGTTGTGGCCGACATCCATCTATTGAGGTATCTTTTCATTATAACTTCAAAAGGTCTAAGAGCAAGAACATCATCGGTAAACAAGAAAGGTTGTTCCACACACGAGGAGGCACAACACAACAGGCTTTCATAGAAGCATTCATGAACATGATGTTCATGATCTGTTGACGAAAAAAGAAAAACCCGTCAGGAGTATGTTCCAGTACATTATCGGGTTAGAAAGGGATTTGAGTTAACTGACATTGGCATTCGGCATGTAAATCGGTGACAGAGAGTGGAATCCTGCTCTAGGGACCTCCAATATCGAGAATGTGAACAACACTTCCCTGGTTGATAAGAAAAACAATAACATGTGTTATTGAAGTTTCCATGGGTAGAAAAATCAACTAGGCTTAAAGTAAGAACAACGAGATATGTGTGCTAACAAATATTCATCATTCTTTCCGTAAATGTAAGTAGCCATTTTGCATTCATCATATGTCAGGTCCATGTGTACTGTTGGCCTAAAAACCATTTGGAACCCCTAATGAAGGAAAAAAAATTATGCTTCCACATTAGACAACATATACTAATAACAAATTGATGTTATCATTATGACTACGTTAAGCACACAATGTTTAAATGACTTGCCAGTGGAATCAATAGAACCGGAGAATCCATCATGTTCAACATCCTGTACGGTTTGAAGCCAGTCCCAGCATGCATAGAAGGGGTACGCATGCTAGCCTGAGTTGTATTTACGGCTGTAGTGGGCTGGAGACTGATGTGCTTTTCTGATGTGTGCATAGTCTTCGACTCAATGGGTTCCAACTTAGGGATCTTTAGTGGACTGTTGCACTTTTCTGGTAAGGAGAATAGCTCACACACTTTAGTTGTGCACTCAAAGGGAGACAGGTTGGGAAGATCCATGCAAACCTGCACAAATTAGGATTATGAGTAACTCATTTATTTCAATGCCAGAGCAAACTGTTGAATAAATTCCAGGTGGAAAAGGTTAACCTTTTCACAAGCTACAGCATCAAATTCTTGTGTAATGGCACTAGATATGCGGGTCCTTTTTGGCACTCCAGAGCACCAATAATGAGAAAGCGAACCCTTTAAAAATCCTGACGGTGCCTTGCCATGTGTTGGACGAGGAGTTGATAGTGCCTCGTTTATTATAACATCATCGTCATAACCGGGAGAGTTAGGTACAATGATATCTAGCGATGAATTTGTATTCGTCAAGCAAACTCGCTTCCCTTTCTCAACCGACTTTTGGACTTCAGTAGATGACCCAAATGCATTGGTTACAGCAGTTTTGGTATCATTATGTGCTGATAAGTCTGCCTCTGCAATGGTGGCACCTTGCACAGCCACCATCCCTGCTGCCTTGCACGATATAGTGCCCTCCGCAGTCGGAATCCCCCTCGGGTCAGTTAGCAAGGGTTGGATCTCTGTCACTAACTTTTCTGTCTGGAACATTGGCCGCTCCAGTGCTGAGATACGTTCATCCAAAGCCACTGTCCTAGCATCGATCTTCTATGTAATTGGTGAAAAAAAATTTGACCATAAGTAACGAACATGACTCCATTAACAAAAAAGTTGGGATGTTTCACATGTTTCAAGATGATGATTAGAGATTGGTAACTTGGGGGCGTAAAACATTTTATTAGAACACAGGCGACGAAAATAGGATCACTACATGTGGGTCAGACAGGGAAGTTCACCTTATTCGGTACAAAATATACTGCCTTTATTTCAAGACGAGGCACATGTCATGTGTGCGTTGTAGGAAAAAATAATTAACATGGCAGGTTTAATGCATTTATAACTGGATATCCAGAAACGGAATTAAAACAAACCTCAAGAAGCTTAACTGCGAGCACCAGTAAATCATCCTGTCGTGCCTTGGAATCATCATTGATGTTCTCACCTGGCCTGGATGCACCGCTCTGTTGCATGACCAACATTTCCAAACATATTGTTCAGCGTCAGACAAAAAAGAACGCATACTAGGGAAATAAACAGGGACAAAATTTCACAAAACAAAACCATGAACCAGTTTCTGAAAAGGATAGGCATACCACATTCATTGTTAACTCCAAATTAAGATTTGTGGTTCCGTCATCTGCTGCGACACTTTCACCAGGACCCAACAGGAGTATTGTCAAAATGAATATGGGGAAGAAAGACCGAAAAATGTTCAGCAACAAAATTATGCCATCGAAATAAGACAAAAACAGACAAACTTATGCATCGTTTGACTCTGGATCTTGTGACTCGTTCATGTCACGTCGAAGGTCATCCATTTCCACCATTGTAATTTTCGCGAAGATCTACCCTTCCCTACTGAAACCAGTAGAACGGTAGGCTTGCTTTCACACTCTGTGTATTCCACTAGTTCACCTTCGAATTACTTTTATAGAAATCTTTTCAGTTATACGTGAGTGAATCTGACCCTTGATTTGAATAGTTCGGGTTGGCTCACATACTTTTTAGATATAGGAACCTCCATATAAGTAAGAGCAGAACATTGTTGCCATGTCACTCAAGAATACATTTCCACTTTCTTACTAAATGGCTTCATCAACTAAGTAAGATCAGGCAAAACGTAATCTATTCAATATAATCGATGCTGCTGTACTTGAAGCAATCATTGTTTTCCATATTGATTGGGTTTACTCAGTTGTCACAAACCCCTTCTGAGATAGTTACGTGTGGCTGTCTTCTCCTACTGTATAACTGTAGACCGTAGGTCTGAGCAATCCACTACCTATTCCTTATTTGGAAAACACACTGATTTTCTACTAAAGGACATCTTGTATTCCTTGATTTTGAAAACTCAAATAACAACTCGACTAAAAACTAGTGGGCCCATTTTTTTTAATTTAACTATTCCGGAAAGCTTGTTACATACACGTGAGTTAATCACAATACTGAACCTTTACTAAATTACAAAAATTTACCAATTGTATGCCAAATTAATTAACCAAAACAAAATTATATAGGTAACATCGGTGGACCGACAATTGCATGATACACTGTGAATTATCTTTTTAATTTCTAACCAAACAAAAATGATATTAACATTACTACATTAGAGATGGAAGCAGTAGATATTGCACAGAGAATTATAAGTGAATTAACTACTAAGAAGTATGTTTAATATTTTTAACCTATATTATGCCTTAGTTTTTCATGAAAATTATAATTGGTTTCACCTTCAGTATGTTACAAATAACTAAATCAACAAAAGTAAAAGAACAGGAAATTTAAAGGCAATGACAAAAAAATAATGCAAAAGACATTCAATCGAAAATTTACAGAAATGTTTAGCATTTATAAATAATTTTTTTCAATTATTTGTCTTTGTTTTAAGTATTTAAAACAATTCATTCAAAATTGTTATAATGTATTACAAAAAGTGTTTCTAAATTGATACGTCCATGCTATTTCTTAAAATACTATTATATAGTAAGGAGCTAAAGTTTTCTTTATAAGAGACGCAAATTTGATTGTCTTCTTTTTTTCATGTAAACTTATTGAACAGAAATAATATTAACATCAAATAGACTAAATAACCGATACGAAGAAAAATAAGTTAGTGCTACACATCTATGTCCTTTTCTTTACAAATTTAGTTTATAATAAGAAACACAAGATACAGTTACTATTATTAATTACTCGTTTTGTGTAATCTGTTTGGAGTTACTTTAATAAAAATATTGGATGTGTAGCATTTCTAAAAAATTTATTCTTTTCGATAATCATGTTTACCTTAGAAAACAATTTCTAAATTAGTAAAGGACGTCCATTCAAGACTAAACTTCATAAAACTCCTCCAAATCTCCGTATAGATTATGACATTCGAATGACTCACATATATTAATAATTCCTTAAAAGAGGTTGAGAATACGCGGTTGTGACCCGTAAACGGTGGCTACGCCCGAGTTTTAGGTCAGATGCTGCCGATATTTTACTATTAAACTTACCTCATTTTCCAAATTTTTTATAAAACGGTAAGACTCCAAATTTTCTATTATTTGACTTTTCATTTACTAAGAAAATATTTAGGTTGCGATTTGATTTATTAGGAAAGACTTCATGTTTAGACTTTGATTACAAAACTATTTTGTCAGGAATTACGGTTGAACGAGTTTATTAAATTTGGAGAACAAGTTTGATTTATGTCCTCCCTAAAGTCTCGAGTCCCTATCGTGGTATATAATTGATAAATGATTGTTGTATTTTTTTTATCGAGGGTTAAATATGAGATGATTTTGAAGTTGGTTTCAAAATGATATATACCCTATATTAACTTAAAGAATATATTAACTTAAACAGCAGATAAGAAGGATCTAAGAAATATATTAACTTAAAGGAATCTCTGCCACAGGAGACCAGAGGGCAAAGACAAAGAAAAACCTTTACAGAAATTGTCTAGCGCAGGAGAGTACAGAACAACGAATTAAGTTAATTGGTTATAGCCAAGGTTTTGTGAAGTGGACCGGTTATTGAATCGATCTACTTACTGGTTTAGTGGTTCATTGGTCCAAACGGTCCAACCGAGGTCCAACCGAATAAACCATTTCAAAATATAATAATAAATAAATTATAAAACAACTCTCATCAATACGACAAAACACAATCAATAAATCCTCAGGACAATAAAAAAGATCAAACATGTTTATTCTTATAATACGAATTTAAGGAACACGTTTGTTTAATAGTCAATACATGATAGTATGACGACGACGTGCCGAGCTACCTGGGTTACCTAAAACGGGCAAGAGGAAGCTACGGTGGCGGCAATAAAGGGCTAGGGTTTTGCACTTTTCATTTGCTTCAGATGTCTTAGGGATTGCACGAGTTAGGGGAAGAAGGGGAAGGGGTTTGGTTTGGTTTGCGAAGACTTCGTGTGTTTTAAATTTTTGCTATGCATATACAAATAAACAAAACATCTTCCTTATAATCAAACCGACAGGGCACCGGTCCGGTCCAACTAGACAGTTATCGGCAGGTTTGACGATTTATAAATGGTTCTCTATTCAACGGGTTAAAACGTTGGAGTGGACCATTTTTATCGTAGATTCTCGGTTAAACCGGTCCAATCGGCCAATACGGTCCGATTTAAAGAACCATGAATAAAAACCGACTGAGAACGTGCGGTTTGTTCTCACCCCACAGTCTTCCAGTCATTAAGTGACAGAGGTTCAAAGACTCTGCATGAAATTACAGGCGATTATTTGAGTTACTTATGATTGGGGTTGTATTCATAGAATTCCCTCCCCCTTGTGTATTTAACATTTTATGTTATATATAGGGATGTGAATTGTATTCGAGTTTTATAATGAGTTCTTTTGTATGGCATTTATTCTCATCGATAAACATGTGACTACTATTACTTGATGATCTTTGATATGTGATTTTAGTTGATCAAAAAAAATTTGCACGCATTTTCTTAAAATTGCATACCATGTAAAAAACTTTCTGCTTTCTAATATCTAAAATTTTAAAAACAACAGTTAAAAAAACATGAAGGTTCCAATTATGTCTAGAGGGGGGACGGGGAGCGGCGGTCATGGCGATACATGTCCATTCTTCTTGTTGGTTGCAATCTCGCATGAGAGATCCTCTCACTCTTTACCGTAAGACAATGACGTGACGTCGATGGCAATGGAGGCTGTGGCACCAAGCCTTGGTGTGCGGTATGTCGCGTTCCTCCTCTCTTTAAGATTGCAATACCCTGAAGAAGACAATTCCTAACGCACCACACGAACGACCTTGATTGCGTGAATACAATGTTGAAGCATATACGAATTGTATAAATATATAGTCGTGTATACCCGTATAACTAACGCAATACATGATTAATAGACGTATTTGTTCAAATTTGTTACAGACCAATTTTATGAATTCATGTCATATCATTCAACTTCCAATGCCGAAGTTGCCCCAGACAGCCCTTCACCGGATATGCTGTTAAATCACTCCACCAAACTTGATTCCTTGACACATCTTGAACTAGGGCATTGCAAAGCACACTCCTCATCTTATGATTGTATCCCACCCCTCCTTCCTAAGCCAACTACAAGAAATGTACTCAATCCGCATGCGGAATGTAGGTAGGCCAAGTAAGGAATTCAACCTATATCATACGTGGTCCCGGGCCCAACACATGCCCTTACTCCTTATGCAATTCGTCTACATATTTTAGTTGAACAATCCTACACCCCTCCACTATTGTAGGCCCCATAATTAAGGGGGACATTTTGTTAGGGTATTGAAGTGTTTTCGGCCAATTGCTCTTATCGTGAAATCACATGGAATCCCTTCATTTTGCTTCAATAGATTAACTTATGGCATGGAAGATTATGGAGGCCTCATTGATTGCAAAGGACGGATCACGACTAAAGTGCCACGAATTGTCACAGCCAAACTCACAAATTGGAATACACCCCCACCGCTAGGTTTCTCCAAGTTGCATACGGTACACTTCTTGTAGAACGTGTTGAGCGTTAACTAGGTAGTCAAGTACAGGCTCTGTCTAGTGTGATGCGACGTCGATGAATAGACCACACCAACTCCTTGAATTTGTGTGCGCATATCTCGAAAACTGCAGTCCCAAATCTTCCCCAACAAGTCTCCATCAACCTCCAAAGACATTATTTGCAACGACAATCCAAAAAATGACATGCTCTTCAAAACTCAGCTATAAAACCCTTGCACCCCCAAACAACAGAAATACTACCTACAACATAGTTTTCGACAGCACCATGGAGCGCAGCATGCAGCATTTCACGTTCTTCGTTGTAACAAAGGGAAATAACACCAGAGTATATGCTTCATTCGACGAAGCCAATAGGCAGATCCTCAACCTTCCAGAACCGAAATACCAGGGGTTCAATAGTTATCTTCTCGCACTCCACGCTTATGAAGCTAGGATGGCAATGCTACGGGCAGACAGAGAGGCAATTGTAGCTGAGACAAGCACAGTGGAGTCTCCTCCGCATCCACCCCGAACGCTCCCAACCACTGACGGACGCGTCGCTCCCGTTGTTGGTGGTAATAGTCTCTTTCTGTCACTTACAAATGCCACTATAAGAACGTTTCATATGCTGTTATGAATTTGTAGTTATTGATTATTGAAAAATAACCCATCCCATTCAAAGTCTAGCCTATGAATGAATAGGAGCCCCGATGCTTCCAAGTGATGAGAGTGCATCTCATCACTTCACCCTTAACAACAGCATGGAACTCTGGCTGACGATGTATTGCTATGACACTGCGATCCTCACCTCATGTTTCTTCCGTAAGGAGAAATTTTACCGTGATCATGGACCGTTGTATGCCTTCAGTGTTATCATTCCAGGAAACCCATACAGGGTAGACGTCAGCGCCAAGGGTAGGTACTCTTCCATTGAGGATGATGCCAGGGAAGACGCCGTTTTCATGATGCTGTCGATTCTCCTACAAAAAACGGGTAAGGAGGTGAGGGACTTCAACTACCTTCGTGTGAGGGCATTACAACGGGAAATAGGAGATCTTCAAGAAGAGATAAGGAATCTGGAGGATAACATGCGGAGGCTTGACGTGGTAGAAATTGGCGAGTTAAGAATTTATTAATAGGAATATGTTGCAAGTACAATCCTTAACCAGGTGAAAATCCGCTTATCAATTTAAAAAGGGGTTGTCACAATATTGAAAATTAAAATACTGGGAGTATGAATCCCAGGTCATATCCCAACGAGTTGCAGAGAGATGTGCTATTTCATCAATTGGGTGTTTTCAAAAATGGTTGAGTTGGTAAACAGGAAATTAAAATAGAGAATTTAATTAATTCTAAATAAAAGCCTTGACTGGGGGTAGATTAGTTGGAAGCCCTATTCTTGTTGAAATACTCTCAAGATTAATTAATAATTGGAAGTCACTCTGCTTAGTTAACCCTTACTAGGTAAAGGAAATTCAAGCAGGTTGGAAATCGGTTTCTAGTCATAAGTCCTAATCCTCTCCCTTGGGAAGGACTAGAGTTAATGATTAGAGGGTGATTCAACAATAAACCCAATTATAATTTCTCTCTTGGGTAGATCAACTCAAGGGTTCCTTTCAATCATCCCCAATCAAGTCATGGAACTACTCACTCATCATAATTATAAAATTCACAGAATTAATGGTGAAAATAAAAGAAGACATGATAAACAATAATGAAAGGATTAATTGAAAATAAAAATAGTCTATATAAATAACTTGTTAAAATAAGCCAAAGTCAACTCTAGAGGGATTAAAAATATGGAAGAATAAATATAAAAAGTAAATAACAAAATAAAATGACTAGTACCGGAGGTAGACTCTTCTCAAAAGCTAAAGCCAAAATCTTTCCAAAAATCCTAATTATGAATGTCAAGTGATAAAAATCTAGGGGAGGAGTAAATCTAGATCTAAAACTAAAAATATGCAGAATGAATTGTTGTCACTCGTTTCTACATGTTTCCTGACTCTAGTCCGTAATTCCGGGCCGAAAACTGGGTTGAAATCCGGCCCAGAAACTCTGCCAGCGACTTCTGAAATTCTGCAAATCGCGTACGTCACGCGGACGCATCATTCACGCGGACGCGTCCTTCGGCGGTTTGCTTTTCCATGTGGGCGCGTCGTCCATGCCTCCGCGTCACTTCTGCTTTTCCAATCCGCGCGTCCGCGTCATTCATGCGGCCGCGTCACTGAGGATTCCTCTCTTCCGCACGGTCGCGTCGCTGACGCGTACGCGTCACTTCTCGCTGGTCATCTCCTCAATTTCTTGTATTCCTTCCATTTTTGTAAGCTTCCTTCCTAATCTCCCACTCATTCATGCCCTATAAAGTCTGAAACACTTAACACACAGATCACGGCATCGAATGGAATAAAGGGGGTTTAAAATACCTAATTAAAGGTCTCCAGGAAGTAAGTTTTCAATCATGTAATAACTTTAGGAAGGAAATATAAATGCATGCTAATTATATGAATAAGTGGGTAAAGACCATGATAAAACCACACAATTGAACACATTGTAAACCATAAAATAGTGGTTTATCAACCTCCCCACACTTAAACATTAGCATGTCCTCATGCTTAGTTGAAGGAGATAGAATAAATGAGTAGGAACATGTAAAAACTTATGCAATGCAATACAACCTATATATGTGAATTCAGCTATATGATTCTTGTTCACTTGATCAAGAATAAATAAGCTCTTCAAACAATGACAAACTAAGTTTCACTAATTCAATTCTCATTTAGTAAGAACAGATAAAAATGCAAGAAGTTAGCTCATGAAAGCGGGGAACATAGAATTTCAAGCATTGAACCCTCACTGATGATGAATGTATACTCTAATCTCTCCAGTGTATAGGGTAATCACTCTATCCTTCTCTAATCATGGTCCCTAAATTTTGTTCTTCTCCTAACCAATCAACAACATTTAATATACCAATGCAACATCATGAGATCTTTTCAGGGTTGTAATGGGGCCAAGGTAAGGGTAAGGATACATATATGGTTAATTGAGCTTATAAATTGAATCTTTAATTAAATCAAACTCTAACATAACCTATATATTTTGTATAACTATGGAGTTTGTACCTAGCTACCCAGAATTCTCTTTCACATTCCATACTCTAGTATCAACTATTTAATTGGATTTTATCATACATGCATTGATCTTTGGATTCTTAACTCAGCATTGGGGTAATTTTTTTTCACATAACATAAAAATAAACATAACTAATCAATGCACATAGATTTTTTTTATTCTTATAGTTTCACATGAGTAGGTGTCCAAATTCCCATTATATTATCATGATACACTCCCTTATTATCCTTTATCCCCACAATTTTGCATACTTAATTAGTACACATAATTCTATCTTAAACTAATCAAAGATTCAAATAGGGGTATACAATTGTTTTTCCGCTTAAGTATAGTAATGTGGTAAATTATATAACAAATGGGATTTAAAGGCTCAAAGTGGCTAACAAAGGTAATTGAAAGGGTAGGCTTAATTTGGATAAGTGAGCTAAACAATTAATGGCCTCAATCATATGCAGCATATAAATATATTAAACATTAGACATATAAGATGGGACAAAATATAGGTTACAATCATAGAGAAGTAAACACACAAGAATAAAACAAATATGGTTAAATAATGTAACCATGCATAAAGGCTCAAATCTCACAGGTTGTGTGTTCTTTAGCTTTAAAAATCATGTTCCAAATACAACTTCAAGCAATTTTAACATAAGAGTTTTAATTAAAATTAGTGAAATTTTGTTCCAAAGATAGAGTTTTAGAAGAAACTTATTGTCTTTTCAATCAAGTAGAACATGCATGCAACTAATATATTACTATGTAATTTATCCTATTCTAAAAGAAAGAAAAACTAACTAAATATCCTAATTTATTGGTGTTTAGGGAAGAAAAATTACCTCCGGAAGTCAGGTACTGACCGACCTCCCCACACTTAAGGATTTGCACCGTCCTCGGTGCCATCTGCAGGAACAGTGGTGGGCTGGTGGCAGTGTCTCCACAGTCGGGACCGTCGTGGCTCCCTGTGCTGGTGAAAGAAGTGGAGTCCGGAGTGCCTGGATCGTCATCGGGTCAGTGATTGCCTGTAAGTAGCTCCTTGAGGTATTTGAAACAGCGATGGTTGCGGCGCTCTTGGAGCTTTGCTTTCTTTTCTTGTTGGTTCAATCGCTTCAGTATTTGGTGCAGCAGCTGACTAGTAGATGGTGGAGGAGCTGCAGCATCCTCTGTGGACTGGCTGGTAGTGGCAAGTTGTGGCCTGAGATATCTCCCGTTAGGGACATACTGATCATCCGTGGTTGGTCGAATAAAAAAGGTTACATCAACTGCTTACAGATAAAGCTCTATTATCTCTAACCAAGCTACTAATTTTTTCTTCCCTTAAAAAAGGGTTTTGAACTACTAAGAAATGCAGCAGGTCTTAGCTGGTGAGGTAATGAATGCATGAATGATGAGAGTGATTTATTCATGTCAAAAATATCAGTCAATATATTATAGGTTTGCAAAAGAAGTAGCTGATCAATAGGAACGAAATTTTTTAGTATATTGCAATAACTACGTATTCGGTAGCAACTTATGAATTCTTTTAAAATATAATTGTTCATTTGATTTTTTTTTTACTAAATCCATTACAATTAATGTGAATTTTCTCTTCATCTTCATTTCAGCATATTTTGCGAACTTTTGCCATCTTATTCTCTTATTGAAAGGGACAATTCAATTATTGTACTCTAAAATTGATTCAAATGTTAAAACAAACTTGAATTGACACTTTCAAGTAGTGGTGGCCATTTCACCAAAGAAAAAGTTAGGGGACGCCCCTTCAAACAAATGCCTACCTCCTAACTCTTATATACCTTACTCCGAAAATAATAAATAACTAAACTTTAAAAACTTCAACTTGAGCGGCCTCAATATGTCATAAACCTTAACAAACGTTATATTCACCAGCATCAATATGTGATAAACCATTATGAGATTACTTTCGACATTAAACTCTTTCATGCTCTTTTTTATAAAGCCAATTTCATCACCATATCCCCTTCGCACACCTATTATACAATAATAATAGCACGTAACAAAGATTTTGTCATCAACTTTCAAATTTTTCTGACTATATCAAAGCTTTTTATAGGAATAACAATTTTCAGAAGACTAGGGTCAACACATATGTCTTGCACATACCAATGAGTTAGAGAAAGGGTGGTCATCAAAACTTTAATACATATTATTCACCATCGAAGAAGACTTTTCAACAACGTGTACAAAGAAAAAAAATTGCTTCATTTATCAACCCTTATACTTAGGATAGAAAGAAACTTCATGTAACGTAACAGGTAAATACTAACAAATTTCAAATAATTATGTTCTACCAATTAATAAGTTTTGGTATCGAGACTTTAAAATCTACACACCAATGTGTTATCAAATATACCTGCTAACAAAAACTAATTATTTCTCAAATCTATATTCAACAACTATTTATTGGGAACTACTGCGTAAATCCTAAAATATCAACACCACAGAAATAAAAGCAATTTTGTGCGAAGAAAAATTACTCCAACTACTTGGTAGACTCAAATGTAATCCAAACCGAGTCACAACAACAAACTAACAAAGATACCCAGTTCGGGAACACAAAAAAATGCATCACTGAATTACGAGAAACAAAGTTAATAAAAGCCTTTTTAAGTTTGCAAGGACCAAAAGAAATGCTACTAAATTTAATATGCATTCGAAGTTTCACGTGACATAAATTTATAATGTGAAGTATCTTTACTTCTCTTCAGGTACTCAAATTCTTTTACTAGCTTTCTTCAAGGCATTCACAAGCAGTTACAATCAACGTCATGCCAACATATTATCACATATATTTAATTCAAAAATTTCCACAAAAATTTTACAAGGTTTTCTACACATACTTTGTATACATTCAAGGTTTTAACCAATCAAAATTCACATTTTACGACCATATATTCATAAACTATTCAATATCGGCATTCAAGCAACAAGATTGATCTCCAACTGGGAGAATAAAAGATAACGAAAAAGCTAGCAAATTCTGATGCAACATGAAACAAACGTAATTATCAACTTATTCAGCAATTTAGAGCACCAATCAAATATGTGTGACATTATTTACCAGCACCAATCCACTTCTTAATTAATTATTAAGTAATTGTAAGGCAATCATCAACTGATTAAAAAAAATAAATATGACAGAAGAACAAACTTCATGGTCACTCACCTTGCCAATTGATACACACCAACTGAATTGCCTATGGCAGAACAATATTGGTTTTGCGTCCGCATCTGTCATCCCATACAGTCCAGCAGTAATCTATAACAAAAAATTAATATAAAATAAATTAAACAACTTAAATTCAACAAACCAATAATCTCTTTCATAACCAAAATTAAAATATCAGGATGTCCAAATATTGGTGGTTATACTTACATTTTTTCCAACGTCTAGGTATGCTTCCTATAATTGTCCCACCAGACTCCACACTCGAATGATAATCGCTGACATCAACATTCAGGATTTCATCCACTTAATACGACGGACTTTCAGATCTGTCCGAATGCATATCTCTCAGCCTCTCTCAAACAGATTTCAGAGTAACAAAATTTAAACAAAATTTCACATCAACAACGCACAAAGTCACACACCTGAATGGGAGAAGATAGGCCCGACGACTTAGGTAGCAAACAAGAAGGCATGATAGAAAAGACGGAGATGACCTCTCTGATTCTGATTGTCTTGAATTGGGGTTATGGTTTTTATTATCTTTTATCGTTACTTGAAACCTTCTACATTTACCCATTTTGTTCTTTTGGTCTTCGAATAAGACAATGCAATCTTATCCTAAACCAAAACCCATGCCCACCAATCATACCACCATTAACACGAACCACAACCTCGCACCAGATTTCACTTGACAATATCCACATTGCTTCATAAAGTGATAAGACCATCTCTTAAACAAAGGGCTACTAAGAATTGACATAATCCAATAACACCGGCCTGGCCCATACTTCAAATACCTCACATCCTGGCCCATACTTTAAATAACTCACATCTTGGCACATGCACTTTTCAGCTAGTCGTTCCTCAAGTTAGCTAGCTTTCAATTCAACCAAAGCGCCACCAAGGGGCATTAACGACCCCTACTCTCCTATAAACCACCTAACAGGAGATAACTGCAGCATGAGGTCACGTCATATGGTGCGCTAAAAATTTGATGCATCACTTTACCTAAATCCATCTCAATCAGAACTGTTTGTTTATTTAATTGTTAAATCCAATGGACACTTTATATGGACTATCAGAGTTCTAAAAAAGTGGTCTGGACCATTTGAAAACTTTCCTAAAAGATGAAGGTTGCATAATATATTAACTATACATATATTTTACTTTAGGTATATAATTAATTATTATAATTATTTATAAATTAAATATGATTTACTTATTTAATATAATTATTTAAAGAATTACATTAAATAATTAAATTATATTTAATTTATTAATAATTATAATAATTAATTATAGTTATATTTAATTAATAATTAAATTAATATTGAATATTATTTATATTATTATATTAAATTATAATTAATTAAATTTTTTTATATAAAAAATAATTTAAATTTTTTACATTGGTGAGTAGTTTATTTTTATGTATGAAATTTGAAATACTAACCACATTACAAAACTAGTCGTTACAAAACTAACCGTTACTATGTTACCGTTATTATTAATAAATTAATATTTTGTTATTCTATATATACTGCTTACATACACTTCTATTGCATAATATGATTGTTGCAAACATAAAGCGGGCTTGTATATTTTTTTTTAAAAAAAAGAAACTTGCAAACATAATGCGAACTTGTATTATATTGCATAATATGATTGTTGAGGATGAAAGAGACACTTATGCAGGAAATTTTGCTCAAGGCTTAGAGTATGACGATGTCGAAAACGGCTTATCACAATCTTAGCTAGGAGAGGAAGATTTTGCACCATACCATTAATTTCTCCAAAGAAATGCCCAACTTCAAAATAGACAGCATAGACAGTTGAAAGTGACTTGATTGAACATATATGGCAATTTCACAGTACTTGTCGTTCACTATAGAACTTAACTATGTTTTTTATATTAAATAATTTTACAAATTAGTGTAATCTCGTTTTATATATTGTGTATTATTTTTCTATATGATTTTTTTGATATTAATATTTTGTAACAGTAAATTATTTTTGAATTTATAAATTTAAAAATATTATTGTAAGAAATAGTAATTATATTAATTTTAATTACTTTAATTAATTAATTAAATGGGACTGCAATAGGGACTAAAGCTAGTTCCTTTTAATGGAGAAGAGAGATGCTTTGAATTCTTATTTACTATTTATTACGCAAAAGTTGATGTAGAATTATTTTTTATGACGGGTGAATCATAAATAAAAATTGGGATAAATTTTTTAATAGAGATGGTCTAAGAGCATGTCTAATAATAAACAAATGAAGGCCATTTACTATTTGTCTGACAAAAAGTGGAAACTAACCTTTGGAGCAAAATGAAAGTGAATTCCATCATAATTTTTGAAACAAACAAAGCCCTACTCAAAGGGGCTTGATTTCTTTTAATTTTAACCAATGATATTTAAACATGTGTCAATTAAATTAAAAAAAAATTAAATAATATTTTGTTAATAAAATTAACAATATTTTATATACATATACAAGATGAACGTTGCATAATATGTTAACTATACATATATTTTACTTTACGTATATAATTAATTATTATAATTATTAATTAGAATTATATTAAATAAGTAAATTATATTTAATTTATGAATAATTATAATAATTAATTATAATTCTATTTAATTAATAGTTTGTATTAATTATTTAAATCATAATTAATATAAATAATTAAATTAATATTAAATATTATTTATATCATTATATCAAATTATAATTAATTAAATTTATTTATATAAAAAAATAATTTTAATTTTTTACATTGGTGAGTGGTTTATTTTTATGTATTAAATTTGAAATATTAACCACATTACAAAATTAGCAGTTGTAAAACTAATTGTTATTATGTTACCGTTATTATTAATAAATTAATATTTTGTTACTCTATATATACGACTTACATACACTTCTATTGCATAATATGATTGTTGCAAACATAATGTAAGCTTGTATTTTGGGAAAAGAATTATATTGCATAATATAATTGTTTAGGATGAAAGAGACACTTATGCAGAAAAATTTGTTCAAGGCTTAGAGTATGACGATGTCAAAAACGGCTTATCACAACCTAAGCTGGGAGAAGAAGATTTTGCACCATATTATCAATTTCTCCAAAGAAATGCCCAACTTCGAAATAGGTAGAATAGACAATTGAAATAAGATTTGATTGAACATATATGGCAATTTCACAATATTTATCGTTAACTATAGAGTTTAACTATATTTTTTTATATTAAATAATTTTATAAATTAGTGTAATCTCGTTTTATATATTGTGTATTATCTTTCTATATGATTTTTTTAATATTAATATTTTGTAACAATAAATTATTTTTGAATTTATAAATTTAAAAAATATTATTGTAAGAAATAATAATTATATTAATTTTAATTATTTTAATTAATTAATTAATTAAATAGGACTGCAATAGAGACTAAAACTAATTCTTTTTAATGAAAAAAAAAATATTTTAAATTTCTATTTACTATTTATGATATAAAAATTAAATGTGACATTATTTTTTATGATAGATAAATCATAAATAAAAATTGAAATGACCTATTGGAGTTTTCTAAAAACCGGCCGGATTCCGTTCCTGACCAATTCAGCGGTTTTCAAGCTGTCTGTAAATTAGCAGTTTTGTTTATTAAATCGAGCCAAAGATGCTTTCGATCCCCTGCCAATCAGCTAGTCCAGTTCGTTTTTTAAAAGCATAGTATTTATTGATTTCATTGAACCAGTCATGTACATACTTTATTATATTTATAAATTATTTGCTTACAAAAAAAGAGATTTTTATTTTTGATATTGAATTTATAATAATATTTTTTAATAATGTGTAAATTTTGTGTGTGTGGGGTTTTTTTTTCATATGGAGATCACAAATCAAAAAATTCGATTTGTAAATTTTAATTTTTTAAAATATTTAAAATACAAAATTTATCCTCTAATTTATGAATTTTAAGTTTTTAAAATTTTAAAATATAAAACCTAATAACCTATCCTATGATTTGTAAACTTTAGAAAACATATCTTTCAATTTGTGAACTTTATTTTTTTTATTTTTTAGATAAACAAATTATACCCTCCAATTTGTAATTATTTTCATATTAACACATTACTTTTTCATAACTGAGAATAATACAATAATAATTTTCATATAAAAAAAATTAGCCACAAAAAGATTACTACATATTTGTGAGAAGAATTAATTTACTTAGTATATAAATAAATTACTTAATTAATTTTTTTGTTATATTAACGTTCAATCTAATTACTTAGTAACTTTTTTTAGTAACTTCTAATTTAAGATAGATAATACATGCTTAATAGATAACTTTTAAACAAAAGAACAATATATTTTAATAAATATTATTATTTAAATTTAAGTTATCTTTTTTTACAAAGTAATTACCTAAAATGCTTCACTAACTTTCATATAAAAAATTTACAAATTTGATAGATATCAATGTTTATAGATAAAAGTATATTAATTAAAATTGTAAAATAAGAAGTTGAAAATTATAAATGTCCCGTTTTTATAACAAAAAATCATAAAAATTAATGTCCCATATTAAATTCATGTTATTTCACAAACTGTCATAATCAATCCATTTTATATATATAAAATACCACTATTTAATATTTGATACAAAATGAATAAGGCCTCAAAAAGAAAAAGGCTTAAAAAGAGTTAAGTTTAAACACAAATGATTAAAATTGTATTTTATTAGTTAACCATATAAAGATAATTAATGCATTTATTCACCAAGATATTCAAAGAAAGAAACAAAAGACAGGTCCAAGTAGTTTTTACAAATATCTCACAAAAAAATTAATTGAAAAAAATAATAAACTAAGTGTCACATCTTTTTTGTCTAATAAATTTCAATAAGCATTAATCTCTCTGTTTAGATTAAGTTTTAATTCTTGTTTACAAATTTTTTACTTTCATCCTTACTAAGTGTAACTTAAAGGAATCAAGCAAAAGGAATGATGTCAATCTTCCCTAAAGTTTTTTCACAACTTCATGTTTATATGACTATAGTAAGTCAATTTACGAATCGAATATGTGACTAACTTAAAATTCCAACTTTGAAAAGAGATAGCAAATGCGTTCTACCAACTTTTCAGATTCTCCTCCATCTAAATGAAAATGAAACAACGATACGAAGAACATATATGAAATCATAATTCAAACCAATAATTAGATATGCATGATAAACGAAAATAATAAGAACATATATGATATACAACATGACATACATATATGTAGTACAAACTATTATAATGGTGTTAGAAGTAGGACCAGAAGCGACTTTTGTTTTATGTTTTATATTTTATTTTTTTTTCCCACAAAATTCTATTTGTTCGCTTCTTTCTATTTTATTTCGTTCATCCCATTCATGCTTATACAATGCCGCTCCTTATTTTGTTTTAAAAATAATGAAGGTTCTCCCCTACTTTGATTGACCATACAGTCCATAATATAACATTTAGGAATTTAAACCGAAAAAATTTTTGAAAGGACAAAAGAATAATTTGTTCTAGTGTGTCTGGTACATCGTAAGTTATGAAAAATCCTATAATATCTTCTAGAGGATACATTAAATGTCAACAGAAAAAAAAAAAGTTTGTTCACTTTGATACAACTTAGGCACCTTTAATTGATATTACTACTAAACATGGTCATAATGTTGACACTTCAATTTATGCAAGTTCTCAAAGATGTCAAGGTTTGTGGATAATAGAGTTCTAAGCAATATCAGATACTGAAAATAATTAAAATAGAAGAAGCATTCCTCAACTTACCTGAACAAATCTCAAATCCTAATCCATAATGATGGCTTTTGTAAATTTGTTTTTTAAATCTGTCATAATGGAAATTTTCACATAAAAATTCCAAAGCTACAACATTTCTATACTGACCACAAAGTAACTGGACTTATGCATGTCGGCTCAATTTGATTAAAAAAATATCATAGAATATGATCAAGAATCCAAGAATCATGATCAGTCAGATTAAGTTCAGCGGCTTGTCTCTGGAAGGCAACTTTTATTATAAAGAATGTCCTTACCTCATCATCAATTAGCATTTTGACCAGAAGAAAGCCAAAATTCAAGAAAAATCTCAATGGACATAGCTGCATTATACTCAAAACCTCAACATGATTACCAACTTTTATGATTTCTTGCTCAACCCAGTGGGCTGTGGCAACTGTTCCTCATACTTGCAACAAAAAAAAATTTATGAGAAAGTTGAGATAACATTCTGTATATCATATCTTAAATAAAAATGTAACTTTTCAATACTCAAGAGCAAGCCAAACAACAGAGTTTCAAAAATTATATAAGCAGAGTTAGGAGGCCATGAAAATTTAAATCTAGAGCATCACAAACAACAGCACAATAACAAAACTCAACAAATTTATTGAAGTGAAAATTCAGGTTAATCAAGAACCACTATATATGTAAAATAGAAATACCATTTTGGTATCATTTTATTCATGATAAAAACATGAAGAAATCACCTGAATAATAAAATATTTAAAATTATCCAAACAAAGTAATAAATAGTAAGAATGTCTTAACTCTAATTATAGATAGGATCAAAAAATTCTATTCGATCTTTTTTTCCCACAACCAAACACATCAACAAAAAATGAGGTATATATAAGGAATTTGTAATAAGTACGAGGAATGAAAGATTACCCATGTGAAATTTCTGATACCTCTGAAGCTTCTCCAATCAAAAAGACACCTTTTATTGTTCTTTGAGAATAATAAAGAGTAGCATACGACTGATCCACGGATGAAAAAGATGAAAAAGAAGGTCTTCAAATTGAATTTCAGTATTACACACTATAACATCAAGAAATAGAAAGCAGATTATATATATAAAAGTCCCAACATGATCACAATGTGCCGTATTTGTAATACTAAAAAATTTGTAATACTTTTTTTTTATTGAAAACTTAAATCAATGTGCTCTTCAAAGTGACTATTTGATAGTTCATGCCTTCAGGGCCAAATAAACACTTCCATGATAAAACAAGATCAGCATAAAATATTTATCTTAGACTCTTCACTAAAAGAATGAGGAACGTAAGAAATTACTTTATGTGTTAGGAGACTACCTGCTTTTCTATCAATGAAGAAGTCAGTTGATAGAATTTTTTTTTTGCTGCAGCATGTTTTACTTTCTCCATTTTGTTATCATCTACCTTCTATGAATCATAATTTACTTTTGTGCCCTTCTCTGATTGATCTTTGCCTATCATCATATGAAGGTTATAATCTTTTACATTATTAAGTCATTAACTGATATATATAACACACCCAAAATAAAAACTAAAAATTAAATTTAAAAAAATCATTCTGAGTTAGACCTTTAGTCATACATACACCACTTATTAATCTATAAATAACCACTATATTTATTTTCTACTAAATGTTTTTGGACATTGGAAAAAAAGAGATTTGTTCTTCTGACATTTTCAGCACCAGATATTGAAGTTCAGTAGCTTGTCTCACATGGGAAGCAACTTTCGTTATAAATATAGGTGAGACCGAAACTTCACCTTGTGATTATTACTTTATAAATTTTGCCAAAATAAAGAACACAAAAATAACATTAGGACAAAGTTTCTCATAACAGTATTTATTCCAATATTTTTTGTGTATAGATTGTAAAATTTTCTGAGAAAGGAGCAAGCATACAGAGTTTTGGGTTAACACGGCAAGTCCTCTCTTCCTCATCTCTTTTGTTTCCTTCCTTGATACTCAGGCCCTCAATTGTTGTTTTAATCAATCTAGGATAGATAGGTTTATATAATTTCCACAGCATGAGAAAATTACAGGCCAGTGTTTGAAATTATAGTTCCTGCTTCCGTATAATATAATTGCAAATTCTTAATTAACTGTTGCTTTAAGGGGCATCCTGCACAGAATAACTCAGTTTTAGGACCCACCGTTACATAATAAAAATTATACTAATGTCCATCTATAAAAAAAATATTACATCACTAAATTTGAAAATAAAAGATATAAAAACAAAATGTGATCACTTGGAGCTAGTCAAAAGAAATGTATTAGAATAAAAAAAAAAAGTCAAAATCCAGAAAAAATCTCCGTGAACATACTTGCATTAAACTCAAAATCTCAACTTCATCACCCTATGATTCCTTGCTCAAGCCGGCTTGTGGCAACTGTTCCTCGTACCTTCAACAAAAATAAATAAACTTAGTTGGAAGGAGTAAGCTAAAACAAAATTATATAAACTTTTAAAAAATATATAAACAAAGTTGGAAGGTCATGATTATTTAAATTATATATGGCACAAACAGAAGCCATGAATATTTATGTTTCGGACATTTTAGTACAAAAAAAATTGAGCTGCCGTTAAGACTTTCATTCACCAGTTTGCGGGATCATATTGAAGCATAAATAGCAATTAGCCCAAAATAGGGGAGCAAACAATCCTGATCAGCCTAACAACAAAGTTCAACAAACTTGATTTTTTCTATTGTTTTTATCTTTTATTTCTTTTCTTTGTACGTTATTATCTACACATTCTAGAAGTTACTAGTTATGGTAAGTCACCATTCTATTAGCACCAAATTTATATTTCTCAAATTTTATAGATTCTTTACAGATTTTGGTGAGCTGTATATTTTATAGGAAACTTTTGTGTATATACTATATATTGATCATAGACAATACAATCATAAAATTTACCACAATTTCGCATCAATACAATCTCCATTTCATTTTCTTGCTACTCCGTGTTCACGATTTAGGGGGGTGTGCCAAACATGAAAATTTAAACCAGTAAATAAAACAAGTTGGATTTTAGGTGGAAATTTATGTAGTTAAGAATTAGACTAAGTATTCGTTTTTAAACTTTTATAATTTATTTTCCCCCAAAATATATACACACGCACAAGCACAGTAGCATACTAGAGAACAAGTTCATTTTACTAAATCCTCACTACAAAATCACATATCTCCAAAAATTTGGATTAATACTCAAATTAATTCCTAAAAAATAGGTCATTTTTCGAATTCGTCATTGAAAAATTTTATCAATCGAATTAGTCCTTCAAAGATTAAAAATTAATTATTTTTGTTCTTTCTTAACTCAATTAGTATTTTTTTTTATCAACAATTGATGATATAAGATGATAACTGACATCATACATGATACTTAGCATATTCAATTGAACACTGAATAAATATAGTTATGAAGATCTATTAATTTAATATATTTTTAATTATATAAATTCTAATCCTAATATAACTTAACGACACTAAATTGATAAATTTTCACAAATATATTTGTTTAACGTTTAATTAGATATATTAGGTATCATGTAAGATGTGAGTTAACATTCCATATTATCAATCATTAACAAAAACTACTAATTGAGTGACTGAAGAATAAAAATCATTAATTTATAATCTTTAAAAGACTAATTTAATTGATAAAATCTTTCAATGACGAATTTAAAAAACAATCAATCTTTTAGAGATTAATTTGATTATTAATTCCAAAAATTCTCTTCATGTACTTCAACGCAAGTTTATTCATGAAATCTCCATTTATAATCCCAATAAAATTGAACATGGTTCCTCAATCTATCTGTACAAATTTATTCTCTTCAAACAGGGTACATTTATATGAAAGAAATAAAATATTTTAAGTTTCCCCAATGCATTCAAAACTTGAAAGCTTGCATTTCTAAGAACATTAATCAATTGTCACTCTCTTTTGATAATAATTAAAAATAATTTTACATGTATATCTAATTATATAATGTCATGTCAGCAAAAATAATCACTTTTTATATTAATTGCTTGAATAATTATCTAAAGAAACGAATGTAATTGGACGAATATATAAAATGTTTTACTGTCAGTACATCGAAATTAAAATTTCACTCTTAAACAAACTTCAAACTTCAAGTAGACAACTTACCGATTAGATCCTCAACCTCAAGCAAAATATGCTATGGAACTCAAGGAATCAAGATAATACCATGTTTTATTGAATTTGGGCGAAAGTATTGCTAGCAAGTAGCATCAAATGTTTCGGTTTTCAATTTACATATATGGATCATGAAAACACCAAGACATCACAGATTAAATGTGATCAGTTAAGTCCAAAACATTGTTGTCACTCACACTTCATAAGTATTTGATTGTTTGAACATTCACACACTTTTTCGCCTCAGAGACCGGTAAGGCAACCCCAAGGCACCACTCTTTCCACCGACAATTGTGTACGAACTCATCAGTGATCCGAAACATTTCAGAAGTCATATCTTTGAAAAACCTGTGCACAAATATCATTTATTATAAGAACAAAAACGGAGTGATTACTCTACAGCTTCCTACAAGCCTCACAACAAGCTTTGGATTTAAGTACATTATAATTTTGAACACGTTGAAACATTGCATGCAAATGTTCAGTATTCTAGTTGAGTAAACTACCATTTGTATCAATGAAAGTTCAGAATGTTAACGAATCTACTCATGAATAAATGAAACTCTTTTTACTCATGGAAGATGAAAAATTAACATTTCTACCCATAGTTCAAAATAGTGAAAAATCTATACATGAACAAAATCAGCGTTTAAATACTTTTGTCACATAGAAACCAACTTCTGTAGGTACAAAGCTAATTTTGTTCATTCCTAGTTAAATTTGTCAGCGTTTTAAAATTTCATGGTTAGAAATAGTAGTTTACTCATCTTAATTTGAAAACCTAACAATTTTCACAAGTGATTTTTCCCATAAAAAGTTGAGAACACAACAGAGCGACAAACTTCTGGTCTAGGAAAAAAAACGACATATCGATGTCAAATTAAAAGCTAAATACAGTTCTAAATAAATACACAAAAAGTATTAATCCCAAAAGTCAGCCAATGGTGATGCAGCTATGCTATAGAATTCTCACTAAAAGCTTGAGTCATACATCTTTTGATACAAATAAATCCGAAAGTACTTCTCCATTTCACCCACCTAACTCAAATCTTATGGTTTCTATCTCCCTTTGCTCCTCCAAAATTTTGGATGATTAAACCATGCTACTTAAACATTGTGACTTGTAGTATGATATTCTCACCATTGTCACATCTAAACTAGGATTTGTGCAACTCTTGCTAAACTTATATTCCATATACTTTACTTATATTTATAAAAAAAAAAATTATGCGCTTCCAAAGTTTGTTTTGACACCTAAACTTCCCATTATTTTCTCCCTCAAGTCCTCAAATATCATTACATCATCTGCCAAAAAAGCACCGAAGCACAAAATCCTATATCTGTATAGTAAGCACATCTAAGCTCAGAGTAAATGATAAGGACTCAATTGACCATTGGGTGAATTTCTATAGTCGTAGAAAAAACTGGACACCCGAAATTGCATTCACATATTAGTTTGCCTATTACTTGTGTCTTTGATTGTTTAAATATTTGCAATTCAAACTTCTTTCTTCTCTAGAGCCTTCCATAAGACCTCCCTTATCACATGGCTCATAAGCTTGATCTTCTATGATATGCATAGTTTTGTGTGTCGATCCCATAATAGAGGGCCTAATTCCATGCTGAAACTAATTTAAGAAGCATGATCACCAAAGTTATTCTAAATGCTTATTTGACCATATGCCTAGTAAACGTAGGACTTAGCAAGTCCCCCGTCACGATTCACGACTAGGATTAAACATCTGAAGTGTAAAATTTAGAAACTGGATACTGGCAAGTGATCTAACGTCAATAGTAACAAAGGCTTTGGTTCCAACATACAATTGGAAGCTTAGCTCCATTCTAAAAGCTAATTGGTGAGGATGGTCTAAACATGGTTATAAAGTTATCTTAAACATATGCCTAGTCAATGTGAGACTCATATTCTCCCCTCTTTATTTAAATTGACATTAAGGAACTTCCCATGTCTTATAGAGCCAACTCATGTCTTCCTCACTGAGAAACTTCCATGAATCAATAGGTATATTCTCAATTCTCACTGCTATGCCATTATACATCCTCTTTGAAACTTAATTTAAGTCAAACTCTTAAATTCTATAATAGAAGGTATAGTTTCTATCCTCTTTGATATTTAGCTTAGCCAGTACCGATTTGCATAAGTAACCCTTCCATCTTTCCTTAGTGTCTTGTTTTGTAAGTTATCACAAAAGCTTTACCCTCTTTACCCTCTTTATCCTTGATTTCAACTAGTCTAACTCCCATCTCTCTTTCACTTCCTTTAGGAAGCCTATAAATACTTTTCCCCCTTTTTAGTACCCAAGGATTAATATATAAACTCATCAAACGCTGTAGTCGTGCTTCAAGCACACGACAGTAACGTTTTCTTAAACTTCTAAGTAAACTATTACACTGTCAACATTAAATGCTGCTTCTAGGTTTTCTCTATGTCCACTTAGTGACAAAATTATTCTATTGTTTTTCAAGGTTTTCTGGTATTATAACATCAACACAATGTCAACATCTTTGTATATTAATATGGGACCTAGCCAAAGTGCTACTAAAGCAGATAACATTCTTTGAATGTTGATCTACATATTCAGCTAGGATATTTCATAAGAACAAAAAAAATCACCTCTTCACATTGCAGAATCACATACCTAGTCATATATCAGCTTCATTCAGCTATAATATTCTTCTAGAAAAATCATTCAATCTATTCACATACCAGTATCACAGTTAATTAATCACATATTGGATTAACACATTAACAAAGGTATTTTATAAAAAATCATCCAAACTCAATCAAATAAACAACAAAATCATTGCTTCCCGCAGATAATTCATTAAAACATGAAAATTAATTACTAGAAAAAAAAGAGAAAAAAACACAAGAAGTTAATAAGCAAACTCACCTCAACAGCAAGGGACCAAGCCACAGTAAAGAAGATAAAACTTTAGAAAAATCAAAAGACCTGAAGCACAGGCCTTTTACCAAGCCTCTTGATCTCTCTATCCATTTGACCAGTAATCATTAAACCAAACATCTTGTAATCACAAAGTAGTGACCAAAATGGGTGACCAAAAGTGGCTGGAACATTGCCTTCAACAAAGAAGTGACTGTACCATGCACATCCATACCCTGAGAAAGGCACAAAGAACAAGAACCACCAGCTGAATAGAAATGAACAGAGCAAGAAAAAGATGCTCAAGAGGGTCCCCACAAAGTGCCAGCGCCTAGTTGATGGCTTTGAATGTTGGGTCATGTAAAAAGCCCAGAACTCTTCCAAGCTCCTGAAATTCATGGCTTTACAGAAGAAAAAGAAAACATAGACCAAACTGTTATAGATAAATGAATAAAAATCTGACCAAATCAGAATTTTTACGAAAAACCCAGTTGGGGAAAAATGAGAAAAACTATGTGGGGTGTGAATTTTTGAAAGGATTGGGATAAAGGATTGAAAAGGGTGTTGTTTTGAAATCGTGGATTTTGGTTGGTAGCAAGGTCATGGAGATTTTTTTTTGTGGGGTTTGGTGTGGCAGCTTTGGAAACTAACGAGAAGGTGAAATCATAAATGGGTGTTTTGATTGTGATTGGTGTTTTTGTACTTTGATTTGTATTGATCTGCGGTGACTTCAAGGTCAAGCGTTTTCTCATTTTTTACTCTATTTTCACTTCTATTATTTTTTTTAATTATGTTATATATACACTATATTTTTGTATATGTTTGGTTGAAAGGAAAGAAATAGAAAAGAAAGAAAAGAAAGGAAAGAAATTGAGTGGATTTTTATTTTCTTTAGATGTGTTTGGTCGGAAGGAAAATAAGAAGGAAAGAAATGTTATAAAAAGACAATCTTATCCCTATATTATAATATATATTGAAAAAAGTGAAGGGGTAGTATTGGAAGTAGAGAGAGAAACATTAGTTTTCTCTTCATTTTCTTTCCAATGTTGGAGAGAAAAAAAATTGGTGGCCCCACCACTTTTTTTCCATCCATTTTCTTTCCCCTCAATTTTCTTCTCCAACCAAACAATGAAAAATAATCATTTTCCTTCCTATCAAATACATATTAAAATATAAATATATATTAAAAATAAATTAAATCATACATATATTTATACATAAATACCATAGTTCTGAAAATCGAACCGGATCGATCGGTTCAACTGGGTTAACCGAAAACCGGTCATATGGTCGGTTCGGTTGACTCTAAAAACCAGTTGTAAAAAACCGGTTAGAGAATCGGCCGAACCGGCAGTTAATCGGTGAACCGCCAGAAACGGCCGGATTTTTTAAGGGTTTTCGGTTCAGCGCTACACTCAAAACGTTGTCGTTTTTAGTGTCCTATAAATGAAAGAAAATACCCTGAAGATTGGAAACCCTAGCCGCTATCTCACACCATCATCCCACCCCTTTCTTCCTCTCTGAAATTTGATCTCCGGAGAAGAATCCAGTCCCAAACCCCCTTTGGAAGCCGCAGCCACCATCCTCCCCCAAACCCCCTTTGAGCAGCCACCTTCTTCTTCAGTCTTCAGTTTTTCACAAAGACACAAACTCATCTCTCCTCTCTTCTCTGAGAAGTGAGAACCATAGAAGCCAGTCAATCCACCAATCGAGCAGCCACCGTAGCCCGCCACCATCGCATCTGCAGCCCCACCGCGTCAGCCCCCACTACGTCAACCCCACCGCGTCAGCCCTACGGCAGCCCCCACCGCGTCCTTGTCATCGCCAAGCTCGTCTTCTCTGTGTTTGTCGATGTCGCTTCCTATGTTGTCACCGTTGCTCACCTTCCTCCTCGCCGTCGGTAAGCCTCGCCTCCTCTGTTCGCAGTCTCGCCTTCCTCCTCTGCTTGCTGGTTTATTGTTCGCTGGAATGTATTTATGTGTTATTTTTTATTTTCTGTTCATGATTTTCTGATTTATTTGTTTGCTGGATTCATGATTTTCATTTATTTTGATTTTTTGAGGTTATTTTGATTTATTTATTATTTGTTGTTTCTGATTTATTTGTTATTTATTCATGATTTTGTTGTTGATGCTATTGTTTGCTGAGGATCTGAGGTTATTGTTTGCATGTTGAAGTTGAATAAGAGAAGGGATCAGTGTTTGAGATGCTTTTGTATTGAAATATAGCTGTGGTGGTTTTGTTGTCAACTGAGATTGGAGCTGTGGTGGTTTTGCAGCCATGAAGTACCTGCTTGAAACAATGTTGGCATGGACTAAACATTGATGCCAATAACTACAGGACGTTTTTTTTTTTGAGATAATGTACTTCATAAGAATGTCTAAAAAATTTGAAAGTATATTTTTTATGGCTGAAGATTTATTTTGTTAAATGTAATTTATACTGTGATTTCTGTGTTTATTTGGTTTAAAATTTATTAAATTTAAATATTAAAAATTATATATTAATTTTTTATAATTTTATTTTATATTTAACTAAACCGGTTGAACCCCAGTTGGACCACGGTTAGACCACTAAACCGTTGAACCGGTCATTCTGCCGGTTTATTGACCGGTTCGATTTTTACAACCTTGATAAATACATTGATAGCTAATTTTAATATACGAATAGTATTTTTGTTTTTTCTCATAATTTATATAATTGAAATTAGGCCTTCATAAGTGTTGAATCCTGGGAGTTGAGGCTTGGGAACGTCGGGCGTGCTTCTTCAAATTCGGACGTGGGCCCAATTTGACTTTCCAAGGATGCTGGCCACCGGACTTAGAGGGTTGGCTGCCAGGCGTGTGTCCCGATTTGAAGAGGGTCGTCGGGGGTGTGTGTTAGCTATCGGACTTGTATGCTAAGTCACTGGGCATCCATGTTGAAGGTTAGGTGTCCGGTTTTTATGTTCTTTGGGTTTGATTGGACCTTTTTTAGATCGTATTTGTGTTTTCTTGTTAAAAAGGTTTTAATCCTTGATTATTTTGAGAACAAAAACTCTTTAAAATACAATAATACTAACACAACTCCAAATATTTTATTAGTTTTAAATTTTCACTAGAAAATATAAGAAATTTGATTAAAATCTAAGAAAACAAATAAAAAAAACCTTAAAAAATGCTAAAGATGCCTAGGCATCACAACATCAAATTTAAAATTTTTCTTGTCTTCGAGCAAAAAGAAAAGTAAATAGAATTTACTTTACTGAAAGAATTGAAAAGTTTGTAAATTTAATTTCAAAAATAAAAGTGGGATTTATGATAATCCTTGTGATTATATTCGGACTTCTCTTATTTTTGATTAATCTTGCATACTCAAAAATTGAGAATTTTCAAAAGCTTAAATTCAAATTGTATTATCAAAATTCTTTTGGGCTTATATGACTTGAAGGCAGTTACTTCACATTTAATTCGGGAAAAAGATCATTGATGCTTTTGACTCCAAGTGTTCTGTCACAAGGCAGCTCTTAACGGACTTTCAATCGATAATCTCGAACCAGTTGGCCCAAATTATCGAGTGATAAATCACTCTTCGAATCTAATTACCCAAGTCCCTTCTTGACACAATCACACCACAAGCACATAACTAGGATTTTGTTTATCTAGACATCGATGCTCATAGCCTCTTTGGACTATAAGTATTTTGTTTCAAGAAAATTCTTGAATGTAGTCTTTCAATCGAAAATTCCAAGTCAATTGGCCCAAGTTATCGGATGCTAAGTCACCCCTCGAATTTACCGACCCAAGCCTCTCCTTGAAACATAAATATCACAGGCACATAACTGGACTCTAATCATTGATACTCAGAGCCTTATTGATTTTGATTTTTCGATCTTTCCATACCTTTTTTTTTAATCAAAACTGCTTCAAAGAATTGATTTGAATTCTCATAATTCTTCTTCAGAACTTTGTTTTTGGAGATTCTCCTTCCGTTTTCACAAGATTCAAATATCATAAGTTTATCAAATGTAACCACATATTTTTTTTTACCACCATCACTATTGTTTTGAATTCATTATTCAATTTTTTCATGAAGATATCCTCCGTACAACTGATCACTGGAAGAGCAAACATACAAATTTAAGTACTAAGGAAAAAAGAAAAGTAAATAGAATATGCAATGCATGCGAGAAAAAGAAAAAAAAACAAAGAAAAAAAGAAACAACTAACCACCAGAAAAAAGAATTCATCTTACCCGATTTTACCCAAAATTACTTATTCATCATCATTGTTTTCTTTATCCTTAGTCTATATTTTTTATTATCCAGAGGCTTATGGTGTTACTAACACCAAATTTAAAGACTTACACCAAATTTAGAGTTTAACAGAATTTTAAGCATAAGTGTTTTAACTTATATATAAAGAAGCATACATGCATGAAAAAGAAAGGAATAAGATGACTTCTAAGCAATGTGGCTTAAACAAGAAAAAATGACTAAAATGCCTGGCTTCAATTTAGGACGCTAGGTATTCTTAAAAATTTTCACCCCTAGAACCCTTCTTTTCGATTGGCCAAAGGGCTTCCAAGGTGGTGCCGGGCGTCGGCCCTTCTTGAAATCTTGGACACTGGGCATCCATCTTGAACGAATGGCGTTCAACCTTTTTTTTTAGTAAACGTAAACTAAAATTGAAATATGCATGTAGAAGAAAAAAGAAGAATGTAAATGAAAAAAAGAAAAGAAAAACTAACTATGGTTGGATTGCCTCCCACAATCGCTTCTTTAACATCACTAGTTTGACGTTGAGTCTTCTAAATTAGTGGTTGGAATGAGTTTTGTTGATCTACTTCCCCAAGATAGGGTTTCAATTTTTTTCGTTGATCACGAACCTCCTTCCAGAGTTTTCATTCATTACTTCAACATATCTGTATGGAGATATTTTACTCATAGTAAAAGGCCTAGACCACCTTCTTTTTAACTTTCAGGGAATAACTTCAATCTTGAATTGAATAGCAAAACCTTCTCACCCAATTCAAAATCTTTTGAGAGAATTTTTTGTCATGCCACTTATGTGTTTTTTCTTTGTACAATTGGGAATTATCATAAGTTTGATTTCTGAATTTATCAAGTTCACTGAGTTACAGAAGTATCTTTTTTTCCCATAGTCTTGGCATCAAGATTCAAAAATTTTATTGCCCAAAATACTCTATGCTCTAGGTTAACAGGTAAATGGCATGTCTTGCTATAGACTAGTTAATAAAGTGACATACCAATTGGTATCTTGAAAGCTATTCTATAAGCCCATAAAGTATCACCAATCTTTCTGGATCAATCCTTCCAAGAGACATTAACCATCTTCTCCAAAATTATTTTTAGCTCTCGGTTGGATACCTCTACTTGTCCATTAGTTTGCAGATGATATGGAGTTACCACTTTATGTCTGACTCCATACTTTTGAAAAAGAGTTTCTAGTTATTATAGAAATAGGTTCCTCTATCACTAATCAGTGTTTTCGGAACTCCAAATGAATTGAAGATTGTCTTCTTCAAAAAATCAATTACAATCTTAGAATCATTAGTGGGTGATGACATGGCTTCCAACCACTTAGATATATAGTTGACGGCTAATCGTATGTAGAGGTTTGAATTTGAGGATGGAAAAATGAAAACAATTTTTTATATATCAAACAATTCCACTTCGAGTATGAAATTTTGTAGCATCTCATATCTGCAGGATAAATTTCTAGATCTTTGACATCTATCATATTTTTTAACAAAGTACCGGGCGTAAAAGAGTGGGCCAATAGAGGCCGCTTTGAAGTACTTTAGCCGCCATCCTCTCTTTACTAAAGTGGCTACCATAGTCTGAACTGTGGCAATGGCATAATACTCTTTGGATTTCTTCCTCAGGAATGCACCTCTGTATGATGTTATCAAAACATCTTTTGAAGAGGTATAAGTCATCTTATATGAAGTATCGAGAATCATAAATCAAATTTTTTTCTTTGATTCCAATTAAATACCTTAGCCATGTCAGCAACCATGGAATAACTTTAATGACTAAGAGTTGTTCATCTGAAAATTCTTTTTTGAGAGGCATTTGTGGTGCTTGAGGTTCTTCAGGATGGATTCTTGAAAGATAGTCTGCCATTAGATTTTTTTGTGCCTTTTCTATCCCAAATTTTCAAAACAAATTCTTGAAGCAGTAACACCAATCTTATCAACCTTGGCTTGGCATCCTATTTAGATAAAAGATGCTTAAGAGCAGAATGATCAATGTAAACTATGACTTTTGAACCAATTAAATAAAATCTAAATTTATCAAAAACAAACACTACAGCTAACAATTCTTTCTTAATTGCTATATAATTTTTCTGTGCATCGTTCAAAACCCGACTTGTATAGTAAATTAAACGTAACAACTTGTCTTTTCTTTATCCCAAGAATGTGCCTATGGCATAATCACTAGCATCACACATTATTTCAAAAAGCATAGACCAATTAGGAGGAGCAATTATTGGTACACACACAAGTTTACCTTTTAAAATTTCAAAAGCATGCAGACATTCTCTATTGAAAATAAATGGAACTTCTTTTATTAATAAACTACTCAGTGGTTTTATAATTTTTAAAAAATCTTTTATAAATTTCCTATAAAAGCGAGCTTACATGTCCTAAGAAACTTCTGATTGTTTTCACATTCACTGGTGGTAGTGATTTTTAATTACCTCTACCTTAGTTTTGTCAATCTCTATACCTTTAATTGAGATTCATTGTCCAAGAAGAATTTTTTCAGTGACCATAAAGTGGCATTTCTCCCAATTCAAAACTAGATTTGTTTCTTGGCACTTTTTCAAAACTAATGACAAGTGGTGCAAACAAGTATTAAATGTGTCACCAAATATAAAAAAATTATTAACATCTAAAAAAACCAATTCAACTAATTCAACAATTCAAAACTAATTCAACATTTTAATTTAACTAATTCTAATCCATTCACATGCAAATTACAGAAAAATTACCAAAATAAGCAAATTAAACTTGAATATTTTTTCTCTTAAATAAAGGTAAACAAAATTGCATTGAATTGGTGGTATTTAGAGAAAGAGATATCTGAAACTTGAGGAAAGAATTAGGACTAACAAAAAATTTTAACATATCAGCAACCAAAATCTAGGACCAGCAACAATAACAAATTTTACTCAACAAAAAATTAGGACAAGCAATAACAATAAATTAGGACCAGTAACAACAACAAATTTTACTGAAAAAAATTAAAACCATCAACCATTCTATGTAAAAGCATCAACAATTCGAAAAACTCATATCACATAATACAATGATGACTTTAAGCAACCTCGTCAAGTTTATCAAGAACAGACCAGCAGCAATAACAAATTTTATTCAAAAATTTGTGAATATACTAACCTCCAAAGACATTGTTGAGTTAAAGGAGAGGGTTTGGGATGCTGTTGCTCGACGAGGAAAAGGATGCTCGGTGACAATTACTACGATGAAATTTTAGAATGCAAATACCCTAAAATCAAAATAAAAATAACAGCAGTGAACCCTAAAATCAAAATCAAGAACAAATTAAAATGAAGAATAAATTAAAAAATAGCAACGAACCAAGAACATGGTTGAGCAAGAGCGTAACAAAACGACAATTTCAGACAGCTCCTACAGCAGTGCAATAGCTCAACGACGGCGTTGGCAACTCTAACACCGGCGTGCAGCTCGCCGACGAGCTCTTTCAACGAAGATGGTCGTGGCTCCGACAACGAGCCCTAGTAACGACGGCAGTAGCGCTACCCTTCTCTCTCCTTGTTCATCTCTCTCTCTTCCTCTCTACCTCGACAGCGGCAACGGCCTCCCCTTGCTCCGTCGACGCTGTCGTCTTCTGCTTCTCTCTCTTGCGTGTCACTCTCCCCCCTCTAGCTCTCTTCTCTACGACGGTGACGGCGAATGGCAGTCCTCCCTCCGCCGTCGCTATCCTCCCCTTTCCTCTTCTTATTATCTTCTTTTTCTCCACTCAATCCCTCATCCCCCTCCATCTTTTCTATATTTCTTTCTTTCTTTGTTGAGTGTGTGAGAGTTAGTGGGAGGGAATATTTGAAATTAGGGTTAGGGTTAGAGTTAAGTTTGAAAAATTATGAGTAGGGTTAGGGTTAGGATAGTGTAGAAATTTCAATAAAACTAAAAGGTAGAGTAGTAATTGAAATCAAGCATAATTTATTTAAATTATTTTAAAAATTTAATTTTTATTTGTCAACTTACTAATTACTTTTAAGTTTTGAATAATTTCTTTAATTTAAAATTAAAAGTATTCTACTTAATTTTTTTATTTATAAAATGCGATCCAAAATTTTAATATTTAAATTAAATCATATAAAATTTTAATTAGTTTTTAATTACTAAAATTTTTAAATTTTAAATTTATGAAATATCTAAAATCATAAAATATATATAAGAACCTTAATTAATTTAAGGTTTAATTACTCTACAGGTCCCTATAGTTTCACCAAATTTTTAATTAAGTCCCTATACTTTTTTCTTTTCAATTGGGTCCCTATACATTTTTTTTTTCAATTTAGTCCTTGTTAACGTTAAACGTTAAAAAAATGTTTGTAAATTATGAAATTACTTGTATACCCCTAGAGACCTAATTGAAAAGAAAAAAATATGGGTTCTAATTGAAAATTTAAAAAAAATATATAAATATTCAATAAAAGATATTCTTATAATCCCTATTTAATGATTCTACGACATAAAAAATATTTCTATAATCCCTTTTATTTTATCACTATCATTTTCCTTATTTATATACAATTGTACCAAAAATACCGTCCCTTTATTTTTTTGACTTTCAAAATACCTTATCTTAAGAATATACAAAAAAAGTAATGGTTAAAATGAAACAGAGAAATAGTAGTAATAAGTATAATATAAAATTCAATTTTCATCACTCAAGTAATGAAAGAACTTGCATATGACATATGATAACAAGAATCATTGATAGAATAATAACTAAAATTGTTTACAAAAATTGAGTTCTATATAATCCCTCAAACAAGAGAACCAATTTGGCTGATAAAAACTTAAAAACAAATATATTAAAGAAATTCCTAAAGGCTACTTGCTCTAGCATAAACAAATATTCCATCTCCCTTGGATATGATCTTTGCCTTGCAACTGATGCCAAGTGACGCACAGGCCGAGATGTGGAAAACCGAGATGCTACTGCACATCCACTGCAAAAAATGAAGCAAAGGACATTAGCACGCAAAAATTTCATCTATCAACCAGTATATCAGATACTGGAGCAATACAAACCTAAATTGCACATAGTTTACATCATTTTCATGCCAGATAACACATCTATCTCGTGATTTGGCTGTTCAGTATCATCCACACTTGGTTTACAAGCATTCCAGACCTGTAAAACCTTGAAGTTAGATAACAAATTGTAAAGCTGAAAATCCATTTCATTAAATACATGATTGGTTTAATTAAAGGAAACCTAAAGCCCTTTCCCCCCTCTTTTTTTTTTCTATGGGTTCTTTTCTTTCTTTCTCTTCTTCTGTCTCTGTGAGCATTAAACATCTTGATTGTAAACTTCTTTGAAGCTACTTAATATGCAAAGCTAAACACTCATGGGTACTCTTATAAATGGAAAACGATCAAACACCTCACAAGTTATTTCTATAGTAAATTTTAGTTTTGAGGCTGTCTTGTTAGCATATGATGACCATTAAAGCCTATACAATATGGCATTCAAATATATGATAGAGGAAATAAGAGATATTTTTATATTCAGACATGTATGATGTATGTATCAAGAGATATGTACCCTAGCAAGATTATCAGAGCTTCCAGTGACAAAGACAGTCCCATTAGCATTACCAGTGACAAAGACAGTGCTCTGCTTCATTTGAGACTTGAAAACAGGACGAAATTTGCTTAAATTAGGAGAATAATTAACAAGAAGACAAACATGAACATCATAATGCTGGATACCTTAAGAACTCTATCCTTTGTTACATTAAGCAGCTTTTCAATAACAATTTCGACTGAACTTTTCATGGCATCTTTCTGGAAAGAATAAATAGAAAGATAGAACAACCTCTTATTATATTCCAAAAAGCCCATAAAAGAAATATGTATGGTTGCATTTACCAATATAGGCAAGGGCACAATGAAACAAAGTGGAGTGCATAAAAAGGGATAAGAACCTGATTTTTAAGCATTTCAACAAGCATTGAAAGAGCAAGCTCTTTGATTGAGGAATCTGAATCATCCATCACCTCAAGCACAACTGTTAGAATCTGTCAGAATTCATCATCCAATGCCATAGTAGCTCCATTCAATCACATAATTTGAAAAAAAGGTTCAGACTTTCATAATTTGAAACCATCATAATACATCACACTTTCACAAATCCCCCATTGACAGCAAAATCAATTTAATAAAAATAGAAGCTGAATCTATTTAAAGCACCACCATCACAGCAACAACAGTCAAATAATGCCATATTTTTTTTTGAAAAAAAACACATAAATATCAAGTTTTAATACTGAAAAAATGAGGCTTTTTTCTTTGTCACTTACATGCAGAAACTTCGACTGCAGGGAGATGGAGCAGAGGCGTGGTCGGAGGTTCGGCAAGGTGCGACACAATGACTCCAGGCGAGGGCCTTCACCGCGACGGAACGAAGACGCCTGGGCCGGAGAAACCGTAGAGAAGACCTCTGACAACAACAATGCACAAGGGCCCAGCGCAGAGGGAAGGCGACAGAGGCAGGAGACAGAGACACACACGCCGTGGACAAACCGTTGCACTCGATCGCAGACACACGCCATCGACGGAGAAGAGGAGAGAAACTTAGGGTTTCTTTTTTACTTAGGAGTGAAATGCGAGGGGTTATTTGGGTATTAGGGAAAAATTCAGATTACTTCACCAAGTCTCTATAGCTAATTGCTAAGAATATTCTTTTTTTATCAGGAATATTCTGTTATCTCAAACGTTACACTGACGGCTGGAACTTAATTGAAAAAAAAATAAGGTACAGGGACTCAATTAAAAAGAAAAAAGTATAGGAACCTAATTGAAAATTCGGTGAACCTATAGAGACCTGCAGAGTAATTAAACCTTAATTTTAACTCAAATGATCAAAACCTAATTTAGTTACAAAACAGTCCTTAAATTTCGTAACAAACAAATAATTTGTTACAAACAATTTGAATTTTGTGACAAATTTTTTGTTATAAGACAATTGAAATTTTTGAAATAAATGGATATTTTGTTACAAAATAATTATATTTTTTTGTAGTGCTAAAATATGCTGCTTTTACCGCCGGTGACGACAAACATAGACAAGGCATATGATTAAGTGCGAGACGGTGACAAGATAGAGCGACAACGACATTTAGTGCGAGACCGGAAACAGTGAGATAGATACCGGAGATGAGAGAACTTGAGATTCAGAGAGAGTAAGGTAGGCATGGATTGAGGGCTTCGAGCACACAGCACAGATGGAGGAGAGAGGTGAGACGCGACTTGTGAGTACACGATACGGTGGATCCGATGAGAGGTGCGGTGACGGATGTGAGAATGCGGTGGCGGTGAACTGAGATCAGAGAGAGAGAGAGAGAGAGAGAGCTGGGGTGGCTACCATTTTGGAAGGTGAGGTGAGAGTGAAAGAGCTAAGGGTAGGTTCAGAAAGTGAGGAAGGAGTAACTAATTTTTTTTACCAAACAACATCGTTTTGGGATGGAGTTTTTTTATTTGAAATTATAAAAAATGAGATAAAATAATAATTTAGGATAATTATAATATATTAAAATTATTTTAACAATAATTAAAATATTTATTTATTCATTTATTAATGAATTTAAATAATTATTTTAATTTAAAATATAAAATTATTTAATGAATTTATTTTATTCATAAAATTAAATTTAAAATTTTAATTATTTAAATTAAATTTTTTAAAAATTATTTTACAATTACTTAAATTTTAATTCTAATTATGTACAATGACCAATTATTAAAAAAATGATATAACAGTTGATGAGCGGATAATTTGTACGCTTTTTGGCATTGTTTTTAGTATGTTTTTAGTATATTTTTATTAGTTTTTAGTTAAAATTCACTTTTCTGGACTTTACTATGAGTTTGTGTGTTTTTCTGTGATTTCAGGTATTTTCTGACTGAAATTGAGGGACCTGAGCAAAAATCTGATTCAGAGACTAAAAAGGACTGCAGATGCTATTGGATTCTGACCTCCCTGCACTCGAAGTGAATTTTCTGGAGCTACAGAAGCCCAATTAGCGCGCTCTTAACGGCGTTGGAAAGTAGACATCCTGGGCTTTCCAGCAATATATGATAGTCCATACTTTGCCCAAGATTTGATGGCCCAAACTGGCGTTCAAAGTCACCCTCAAGATTTCCAGCGTTAAACGCCGGAACTGGCACAAGGATGGGAGTTAAACGCCCAAACTGGCATAAAAGCTGGCGTTTAACTCCAAGAAGATTCTCTTCATGAAAATGCTTCAATGCTCAGCCCAAGCACACACCAAGTGGGCCCGGAAGTGGATTTTTATGTCATTTACTCATCTCTGTAAACCCTAGGCTACTAGTTTTCTATAAGTAGGACCTTTTACTATTGTATTTTAATCTTCGGATCTTTGGACATCTAGTTCTTAGATCATTGGGAGGCTGGCCATTCGGCCATGCCTAGACCTTGTTCTTATGTATTTTCAACGGTGGAGTTTCTACACACCATAGATTAAGGTGTGGAGCTCTGCTGTACCTCGAGTATTAATGCAATTACTATTGTTCTTCTATTCAATTCCGCTTGTTCTTGTTCTAAGATATCACTTGTTCTTCAACTTGATGAATGTGATGATCCGTGACACTCATCATCATTCTCACCTATGAACGTGTGACTGACAACCACCTCCGTTCTACCTTAGATTGAGTGAATATCTCTTGGATTCCTGATACACGATGCATGGTTGATCGCCTGACAACCGAGCGCTCACCTGACAACCGAGCCAGCCATTCCGTGAGATCAGAGTCTTCGTGGTATAGGCTAGAACTGATGGCGGCATTCAAGAGAATCCGGAAGGTCTAACCTTGTCTGTGGTATTCTGAGTAGGATTCAATGACTAAATGACTGTGACGTGCTTCAAACTCCTGAAGGCGGGGCGTTAGTGACAGACGCAAAAGAATCACTGGATTCTATTCCGGCCTGATTGAGAACCGACAGATGGATAGCCGTGCCGTGACAGGGTGCGTTGAACATTTCCACTGAGAGGATGGGAGGTAGCCACTGACAACGGTGAAACCCTTGCATAAGCTTGCCATGGAAAGGAGTAAGAAGGATTGGATGAAGACAGTAGGAAAGCAGAGAGACGGAAGGGACACAGCATCTTCATGCGCTTATCTGAAATTCCCACCAGTGAATTACATAAGTATCTCTATCTTTATCTTTATGATTTATTCGTATATCACCCATATCCATTTGAGTTTGCCTGACTAAGATTTACAAGGTGACCATAGCTTGCTTCATACCAACAATCTCTGTGGGATCGACCCTTACTCGCGTAAGGTTTATTACTTGGACGACCCAGTACACTTGCTGGTTAGTTGTGCGAAGTTGTGTTTATGCCATGGTATTGAACACCAAGTTTTTGGATTCATTACCGGGGATTATTTGATTTGTGAAAAGTATTGATCACAATTTCGCGCTATTAAGTTTTTGGCGCCGTTGCCGGGGATTGTTCGAGTATGGACAACTGACGGTTCATCTTGTTGCTTAGATTAGGTATTTTTTTTTTCAGAGTTCTTAAGAATGAATTCTAGTGTTTCATGATGATCTGTTGAAGTCTGGCTGGCTGTGAAGCCATGTCTAATTTCATTGGACCGAGGTTTCAACTTATCATCACAAGAGCTTGTTGATTTTTATCAATCTTGCTGTTGGAGCAGTGATCTGCTAAGACTTGGCTGGCCTTTGGCCATGTCTAGTATTTTGGACCGAAGCTTTCTTTGAAAGCTTGGCTGGCTGTGAAGCCATGTCTAATTCCTGGACCGGAGTCTTAGACTAAACATTGCATGATTCCTGGAATTCTCATTAAGAATTTTGATACCTTTATTTTCTTTTCCACTTAATTTTCGAAAAATCCAAAAAAAAAATTTACAAAATCATAAAATCCAAAAATTTCTTGTTTGATTCTAGTGTCTCATTTTAAGTTTGGTGTTAATTGCATGCATTCATTCATGTGTCTTAAGGATCTTCAAGTTGTTCTTGATGATTTCTTACTCTGATCTTTGAATTCTCTTGACTTGAGTGTTTATGTGTCTCATATGCATTCTCATTAGTGTCAGTAGTATACAAACTGCTGAGTTTGGTGTCTTGCATGCATTATTATTTGATTTTAGTTGCATTTTGATTATTCCTCACTATTAAAAATCCAAAAATATTTTTAATTTGTGTCTTCTCAAGTCAATAATACAGAGAATTGGAGATTCAGAACATACAGCAGAGGAATTGCACAGAAAAAGCTGGGCGTTCAAAACGCCCAGTGAAGAAGGACAGACTGGCGTTTAAACGCCAGCCAGGGTGCCTGGCTGGGCGTTTAACGCCCAAAAGGGTAGAGTTTTGGGCGTTAAACGCCAGAGTGTGCACCATTCTGGGCGTTTAACGCCAGGATGGCACAAGAGGGAAGATTTTGTTTTCAAATCAAATTTTTTTTAGTTTTCAAAATCTTTTCAAAATCAAATCTTTTTCAAATCAAATCTTTTCAATCAAATCTTTTTCAAAATCAATTTCTTTCTATTTTTAAAGATACTTGCTATCAATTAATGATTTGATTCAACATTTCAAGTATATTGCCTTTTCTGTTGAGAAAGGTTTAATGTTTGAATCATATCTTTTCTTGTTAGCCAAGTTATTAATTTTCAAAATCAAATCTTTTTAAATGTTTTTCAAATCATATCTTCTCAATCACATCTTTTTAAAAGCAATCATATCTTCTTAACCACATCTTTTTCAAAATAGTTTTCAATCAAATCTTTTTGATTTCTAGTTTCAAAATCTTTTTCAAAAATCACTTTACTTCCTTCTCAATCATGGTTTTCGAAAATCAATTAATGTTTTTCAAAATGTTTTCAAAATATTTTACTTAATTTTCGAAAATTGCTTCCCTTCTTCTCACATCCTTCTATTTATGGACTAACACTATTCCTTAATGCAAAATTCGAACTCCATCTTCTTTGATAAGTTCGAATTTTCTACTTTTGCCTTCCATTTTTCTTTTCCTCTGACACCTCAAGGAATCTCTATACTGTGACATAGAGGATTCCACATTTTCTTGTTCTCGTCTCTTTCTTATGAGCAGGAGCAAAGACAAAAGCATTCTTGTTGAGGCTGACCCTGAACCTGAAAGGACCTTGAAGCGAAAGCTAAGAGAAGCTAAGGCACAACTCTCTGTAGAGGACCTAACCGAATTCTTCAAAGAAGAAGAACCCATGGCAGCCGAAAACAACAACAATGCCAACAATGCAAGGAGGGTGCTGGGTGACTTTACTGCACCTACTCCCGATTTCTATGGGAGAAGCATCTCTATCCCTGCCATTGGAGCAAACAACTTTGAGCTTAAGCCTCAATTGGTTTCTCTAATGCAACAGAATTGCAAGTTCCATGGACTTCCATTGGAAGATCCTCATCAGTTCTTAGCTGAATTCTTGCAAATCTGTGACACTGTCAAGACCAATGGGGTTGACCCTGAGGTCTACAGACTTATGCTATTCCCTTTTGCTGTAAGAGACAGAGCTAGGATATGGTTGGACTCACAACCTAAAGAAAGTCTGAACTCTTGGGAAAAGCTAGTTAATGCCTTCTTGGCAAAGTTCTTTCCACCTCAAAAATTGAGTAAGCTTAGAGTGGAAGTCCAAACCTTCAGACAGAAGGAAGGAGAATCCCTCTATGAAGCTTGGGAAAGATACAAACAATTAATCAGAAAGTGTCTCTCTGACATGCTTTCTGAATGGAGCATCATAGGTATTTTCTATGATGGTCTCTCTGAACTATCCAAAATGTCTTTGGATAGCTCTGCTGGAGGATCTCTTCATCTGAAGAAGATGCCTAAAGAAGCTCAAGAGCTTATTGAAATGGTTGCAAATAACCAATTCATGTACACTTCTGAAAGGAATCCTGTGAACAATGGGACTAGTCAGAAGAAAGGAGTTCTTGAGATTGACACTCTGAATGCCATATTGGCTCAGAACAAAATATTGACTCAGCAAGTCAATCTGATTTCTCAAAGTCTATCTGGAATGCAAAATGCACCAAGCAGTACTAAGGAAGCTTCATCTGAAGAAGAAGCTTATGATCCTGAGAACCCTTCAATGGAAGAGGTGAATTACATGGGAGAACCCTATGGAAACACCTATAATCCTTCATGGAGGAATCATCCAAATCTCTCATGGAAGGATCAACAGAGACCTCAACAAGGCTTCAACAACAATAATGGTGGAAGAAACAGGTTTAGCAATAGCAAGCCTTTTCCATCATCTTCTCAACAACAGACAGAGAGTTCTAAGCAGAACTACTCTGACTTAGCAACCATGGTCTTTGATCTAATCAAAACCACTCAAAATTTCATGACTGAAACAAGGTCCTCCATTAGAAATTTGGAGGCACAAGTGGGTCAGCTGAGCAAGAAAATTACTGAACTCCCTCCTAGTACTCTTCCAAGCAATACAGAAGAAAGTCCAAAAGGAGAGTGCAAAGCCATCAACATGGCCGAATTAGGAGAGGAGGAAGAGGCAGTAAACGCCACTGAGGAAGACCTCAATGGACATCCACTGGCCTCCAATGAGTTCCCCAATGAGGAACCATGGGAATCTGAGGCTCAAAATGAGACCATAGAGATTCCATTTGAACTTACTTCTGCCATTCATGAGCTCTGATGAGTATTCTTCCTCTGAAGAGGATGAGTATGTCACTGAAGAGCAAGTTGCCAAATACATTGGAGCAATCATGAAGCTAAATGACAAGTTGTTTGGAAATGAGACTTGGGAGGATGAACCCCCTTTGCTCACCAAAGAACTGGATGACTTGTCTAGGCAGAAATTACCTCAAAAGAGACAGGATCCTGGGAAGTTTTCAATACCTTGTACCATAGGCACCATGACCTTCAAGAAGGCCTTGTGTGACTTAGGGTCAAGTGTAAACCTCATGCCTCTCTCTGTAATGGAGAAGCTAGGGATCTTTGAGGTGCAAGCTGTAAAAATCTCACTAGAGATGGCAGACAACTCAAGAAAACAAGCTTATGGACTTGTAGAGGATGTTTTGGTAAAAGTTAAAGACCACTACATCCCTGCCGATTTCATAGTCCTAGAGACTGGGAAGTGCATGGATGAATCCATCATCCTTGGCAGACCCTTCCTAGCCACAGCAAAGGCTGTGATTGATGTTGATAGAGGAGAATTGATCATTCAAGTGAATGAAGAATCCTTTGTGTTTAAGGCTCAAGGATATCCCTCTGTCACCATGGAGAGGAAGCATGAGGAGCTTCTCTCAAAACAGAGCCAAACAGAGCCCCCACAGTCAAACTCTAAGTTTGGTGTTGGGAGGCCACAACCAACTTCTAAGTTTGGTGTTGAAACCCCACATTCAAACTCTAAGTTTGGTGTTGGGAGGTTCCAACATTGCTCTGAGCATTTCTGAGGCTCCATGAGAGCCCTCTGTCAAGCTACTGACATTAAAGAAGCGCTTGTTGGGAGGCAACCCAATGTTATATTTTATCTATTTTCTTTTGTTATTTTATGTTTTTTGTAGGTTGATGATCATGAGAAGTCACAAAATCAATGAAAAAAAAGAAAAAAACAGAATGAAAAACAGAAAGAAAAACAGCACACCCTGGAGGAGAGCGTGCTGGCGTTTAAACGCCAGTAAGGCTAGCTGTTGGGCGTTTAACGCCCAGTCTGGCACCATTCTGGGCGTTTAACGCCAGAAAGGGGCACCAGACTGGCGTTAAACGCCAGAAAAGGGCAAGAAGCTGGCGTTAAACGCCAGAAATGGGCACCAGCCCGGCGTTTAACGCTAGAATTGGCTCAAAACGCATTTTTGCATGCCATTTGGTGCAGGGATGACTTTTCCTTGACACCTCAGGATCTGTGGACCCCACAGGATCCCCACCTACCCTACCACTCTCTCTCTTCTTCACCCATTCACCAATCACCTCAACACCTCTTCCCCAAAAACCCTTCACCTATCAAATCCCATCTTTCTCTTCACCACTCACATCCATCCTTCATAAAACCCCACCTACCTCACCATTCAAATTCAAACCACTTTCCCACCCAAACCCACCCTCACTTGACCGAACCTTACCCCTCTTCCCACTCCTATATAAACCCATCTTCACTCCTTCATTTTCACACAACCTAAACACCACTTCTTCCCCTTTTTGGCCGAACCACAAAGCCATTCCCTTTCCCTTCATTTCTTCTTCTTCTACTCTCTTCTTTCTTCTTTTGCTCGAGGACGAGCAAACCTTTTAAGTTTGGTGTGGTAAAAGCATTGCTTTTTGTTTTTCCATAACCATTTATGGCATCCAAGGCCGGAGAAACCACTAGAAAGAGGAAAGGGAAGGCAAAAGCTTCTATCTCCGAGTCATGGGAGATGGAGAGATTCATCTCAAGGGTGCATCAAGACCACTTCTATGAAGTTGTGGCCTTGAAGAAGGTGATCCCCGAGGTCCCTTTTTCACTCAAAAAGAGTGAATATCCGGAGATCCGACATGAGATCCGAAGAAGAGGTTGGGAAGTCCTTACCAACCCCATTCAACAAGTCGGAATCTTAATGGTTCAAGAGTTCTATGCCAATGCATGGATCACCAAGAACCATGATCAAAGTGTGAACCCGGATCCAAAGAATTGGCTTACTATGGTTCATGGGAAATACTTGGATTTTAGTCCGGAAAATGTAAGGTTGGCATTCAACTTGCCCATGATGCAAGGAGATGAACATCCTTACACTAGAAGGGTCAACTTTGATCAAAGGTTGGACCAAGTCCTCACAGTCATTTGTGAAGAGGGCGCCCAATGGAAGAGAGATTCAAGAGGAAAGCCGGTTCAATTGAGAAGGCATAACCTCAAACCCGTGGCTAGAGGATGGTTAGAGTTTATACAACGCTCAATCATTCCCACTAGCAACCGGTCCGAAGTTACCATAGACCGGGCTATCATGATTCATAGCATCATGATTGGAGAAGAAATAGAAGTTCATGAGGTTATATCCCAAGAACTGTATAAGGTGGCGGACAAGTCCTCTACCTTGGCAAGGTTAGCCTTTCCTCATCTCATTTGTCACCTCTGTTATTCAGTTGGAGTTGACATAGAGGGAGACATTCCCATTGATGAGGACAAGCCCATCACTAAGAAGAGGATGGAGCACACAAGAGACCCCACTCATCATGAGATCCCTGAGATTCCTCAAGGGATGCACTTTCCTCCACAAAACTATTGGGAGCAACTAAACACCTCCCTAGGAGAATTGAGTTCCAACATGGGACAACTAAGGGTGGAGCACCAAGAACACTCCATCATCCTCCATGAAATTAGAGAAGATCAAAGAATCATGAGAGAGGAGCAACAAAGACAAGGAAGAGACATTGAGGAGCTCAAGCACTCCATAGGATCTTCAAGAGGAAGAACAAGCCGCCATCACTAAGGTGGACCCGTTCTTTAATTTCCTTGTTCTTTATTTTTCTGTTTTTCGAATTTTAGTGCTTATGTTTATCTATGTTTGTGTCTTGTGATCATTAGTGTCTTAGTGTCTATGCCTTAAAGTTATGAATGTCCTATGAATCCATCACCTTTCTTGAATGAAAAATGTGCTTAATTGAAAAAGAAAAGAATTGCATGAATTTTGAATTTTATAACAGTTTAATTATTTTGATGTGGTGGCAATATTTTTGTTTTCTGAATGTATGCTTAAACAGTGCATATGTCTTTTGAATTTGTGGTTCATGAATGTTGGCTCTTGAAAGAATGATGAAAAAGGAGACATGTTACTGAGGATCTGAAAAATCATTAAAATGATTCTTGAAGCAAGAAAAAAACAGTGAACACAAAAAAAAAATCGAAAAAAAAGGGGGAGGAAAAGAAAAAGAAAGAAAAAGAAAGAAATAAAGTTGTGATCCAAGGCAAGAAGAGTGTGCTTAAGAACCCTGGATACCTCTAATTGGGGACTCTAGCAAAGCTGAGTCACAATCTGAAAAGGTTCACCCAATTATGTGTCTGTGGCATGTATGTATCCGGTGGTAATACTGGAAGACAGAGTGCTTTGGGCCACAGCCAAGACTCAATAAGTAGCTTTGTTCAAGAATCATCATACTTAACTAGGAGAATCAATGACACTATCTGGACTCTGAGTTCCTAAAGAAGCCAACCATTCTGAATTTCAAAGGATAGAGTGAGATGCCAAAACTATTCAGAGGCAAAAAGCTAAAAGCCCCGCTCATCTAATTAATACTGATCTTCATAGATGTTTTTGGAATTCATTGCATATTCTCTTCTTTTTATCTTATTTGATTTTCAGTTGCTTGAGGACAAGCAACAATTTAAGTTTGGTGTTGTGATGAGCGGATAATTTGTACGCTTTTTGGCATTGTTTTTAGTATGTTTTTAGTATGATCTAGTTAGTTTTTAGTATATTTTTAATAGTTTTTAGTTAAAATTCACTTTTCTGGACTTTACTATGAGTTTGTGTGTTTTTCTATGATTTCAAGTATTTTCTGACTGAAATTGAGGGACCTGAGCAAAAATCTGATTCAGAGACTAAAAAGGACTGCAGATGCTGTTGGATTCTGACCTCCCTGCACTCGAAGTGGATTTTCTGGAGCTACAGAAACCCAATTGGCGCGCTCTTAACGGCGTTGGAAAATAGACATCCTGGGCTTTCCAGCAATATATGATAGTCCATACTTTGCCCAAGATTTGATGGCCCAAACTGGCGTTCAAAGTCACCCTCAAGATTTCCAGCGTTAAACGCCGGAACTGGCACAAGGATGGGAGTTAAACGCCCAAACTGGCATAAAAGCTGGCGTTTAACTCCAAGAAGATTCTCTACACGAAAATGCTTCAATTCTCAGTCCAAGCACACACCAAGTGGGCCCGGAAGTGGATTTTTATGTCATTTACTCATCTCTGTAAACCCTAGGCTACTAGTTTTCTATAAGTAGGACCTTTTACTATTGTATTTTAATCTTCGGATCTTTGGACATCTAGTTCTTAGATCATTGGGAGGCTGGCCATTCGGCCATGCCTAGACCTTGTTCTTATGTATTTTCAACGGTGGAGTTTCTACACACCATAGATTAAGGTGTGGAGCTCTGCTGTACCTCGAGTATTAATGCAATTACTATTGTTCTTCTATTCAATTCCGGTTGTTCTTGTTCTAAGATATCACTTGTTCTTCAACTTGATGAATGTGATGATCCGTGACACTCATCATCATTCTCACCTATGAACGTGTGACTGACAACCACCTCCGTTCTACCTTAGATTGAGTGAATATCTCTTGGATTCCTGATACACGATGCATGGTTGATCGCCTGACAACCGAGCGCTCGCCTGACAACCGAGCCAGCCATTCCGTGAGATCAGAGTCTTCGTGGTATAGGCTAGAACTGATGGCGGCATTCAAGAGAATCCAGAAGGTCTAACCTTGTCTGTGGTATTCTGAGTAGGATTCAATGACTGAATGACTATGACGTGCTTCAAACTCCTGAAGGCGGGGCGTTAGTGACAGACGCAAAAGAATCACTGGATTCTATTCCGGCCTGATTGAGAACCGACAGATGGATAGTCGTGCCGTGACAGGGTGCGTTGAACATTTCCACTGAGAGGATGGGAGGTAGCCACTGACAACGGTGAAACCCTTGCATAAGCTTGCCATGGAAAGGAGTAAGAAGGATTGGATGAAGACAGTAGGAAAGCAGAGAGACGGAAGGGACACAGCATCTTCATGCGCTTATCTGAAATTCCCACCAATGAATTACATAAGTATCTCTATCTTTATCTTTATGTTTTATTCGTATATCACCCATATCCATTTGAGTTTGCCTGACTAAGATTTACAAGGTGACCATAGCTTGCTTCATACCAACAATCTCTGTGGGATCGACCCTTACTCGCGTAAGGTTTATTACTTGGACGACCCAGTACACTTGCTGGTTAGTTGTGCGAAGTTGTGTTTATGCCATGGTATTGAACACCAAGTTTTTGGATTCATTACCGGGGATTATTTGATTTGTGAAAAGTATTGATCACAATTTCGCACTATCAACAGTCCTAATTCATTAAAACTGTGATCATAGACTTTTTTAATTTTATGCCATTCTTTAAATCTGTGACCATAAATTCCTTTATGTCACCATAGATCCTTGACCATAGACCCTTTTAGGTCACTTTTTTTTTGTAAAACTGTGACCATAGATCCTTTTAAATCATTCTTCAAAATCGTGAGTCACCCTCCAAAATCGTGACTATAGACTCATTTTAGGTTACCGTTTTATAAAACCGTGATTATAGACCCTTTTAGGTCATTGTTCAAAACCGTGACCATAGATCCTTTTAGGCCACTCTCAAAAATCGTGACTGTAGATTCATTTTAGGTCACCCTTTTGTAAAACTGTGACCATAGATCCTTTTAGGTCACTTTTCGAAACTGTGACCATAGGTCCGTTTAGGCTACCCACCAAAATCGTGACCATAGACCATTTTAGGTCACTTTTCAAAACCGTGACCATAGATCCTTTTAGACCACCCAAAAAACCATGACCATAACTCTTTTGTAAAACTATGACTATAGACCCCTTTTAAGTCACTCTTCAAAATCGTGACCGTAAACTCCTTTTGGTCATCCTTCAAAACTGTGATCATAGACCTTGTCTCCCTTTTTTGAAAAATCGTGACCATATACTCTTTTAGGTCACTCTTCAAAACTGTGACTATAGATCTCCCTTGGTCACCCTCCAAAATTGTGACCATAGATCCTTTTAGGTTACTCTTCAAAATCATGAACATAGGCCCTTTTAGGTCATTCTATTTTAAAAAACCGTAACCAGAGATCCTTTTAGGTCACTCTTTAAAATCGTGACCATAAATCCCTTTAGGACATCTTCTAAAACCATGACCATAGGTACTTTTAGACCATGAATTTTAAAAAAGTCGTGACCAAAATTATTTTTAGGTCACACCCAAAAACCGTATTTATAGAGGGTCTATGGTCACAATTTTTTACCGTGACTAAAAAAATTGCAGTCATAGATAAAAAATGTTGTAGTGACATGAGACATGTTTAAAAATTTTGTTGGCTACTTTGAGAAATGAGGGGTATGTCTAAAATAAGCACAACAATTTTGTACATATTGAATGTGCCACATTTTTATAAATCATTGGATTTTATTAAATGTAAATAAAAAAAACTACTATAAAAAAAGAGCATTAATAAATTATAATAAATATAGAATACACTAGACATTACAAGTACATAAATAAATAAATATCTTTTAATATACAATATTTAAATGACAAACATTATCTTTTATTTTTAAATAAAAAATATAAAAACATAAATCTTTTTTATTTTTGAAATCAATTATCATGTAATACAATTTTTAAAATATTAAAATAATATTCTAAACTACAACATAAAAATATAAAATAATTAAATTTTATTTTTCATTATTTGAAAAATAATTAAATTTTTATATTAAAATTTATTAACTAATTATCTTGTTAAAATATTATTTTATAATATAAATTTTTATAAAAAATATTTATAATATATAATTTATTTAAAATATCATATATAATAGATAGAATTCTCAAATTTAAAGGCCTCGCCGCTAGGGGTGGAAACAGGCCAGGTCAGGCCAGGCTTTGCTCTTAAAAGGCCTGGCCTGTCATACAATTGATTGGCCTGAGCCTGGTCTGCAGTCTGTTATAGCCTCTTTATAAAGTACTAGACCTGGCCTATTATTTAGTCTGGCCTGGCCTGAAACCTGTTAAAAGGCCTGATAATTTTTTTTACAAAAATAAAAATATTATTTAAAAAAATTATTTTTTAATAAAAATAGTTATATGTAATATGTCATATATTTAATATTTTATAAAAAAATTTAAACTTTTAACATATTTAAAATATACAAAAATATTTATAATAAAATATAATAAATTTAAAATATCTCATAATTTTGTTAATAATAAATAATTATTTATATATTTAATTATATTTTAACAGGTCCAGGCAGACCTGACAAGCCTATAAGGCTAATTAGTAAGCCTGGGCCTGGCCTATTAATATATTAAGACTTTTAAAAAAGCCTGGGCCTGTACCTATTTTATAACGGGTCAGGCCAGGCCAGGCCAAACACAGGCCAGGCTGCAGGCCCTGGCAGGCCGCCTGACATTTTTCCACCTCTACTCGCCGCTTTCAAGTCCCACCCTCGACAACCTCTCAACTTCAGGAGTTGTTGAAAGTAGCAATTGCTGCCTTCGACGTCGTCCCTAACACCTACGGTCCACTCCAATCCGTGCTGTCACATATTCCCCTAGATGCATCTCTAATTCAGGCTCTAGTGTCGCCTCCTTCGTCATCCCATCCATTCTTTGTTTGGCGATGGCGGTCCCTCTTTTTGTCATTGCTATCTTCTACTCTTCCTTCTTCTTTCCTCTTTTTTCTTTTTTTTTTCTCTTTTGTTCTCTCTTTGTTCTGATTTTAAAATATGTTTATGATATTGTTGTTGTTCTTGTTATAATTGTTGTTGGTAGTAGCGAATTGCAAAGAGGGATGATGATAGAGGTGTGGTGGTAGGGTGAGAGGTGGAATGGGATTAGGAGGTGAGAGGTAGGGGCTGTAAAGAGTAGTGTTGGCTGTGGATGGGAGAATGTGAGAGGATAAACTTAGAATGTAAAATTTTGAATGAGAACATTTTAAGAAAGTAATATTATAAAAGTTTCAGTCTCCTTCTCTAAAATTCACTAAATTTCAATCTCCTAATTTAGTCTCAATATCCTATACCAAACTTTACCTAGCTTTCTTTGCCTATGTTGTATTTTGTATCGATGGATCATTAACAAATAATGGTGTCAATTTACAAAATTCTAACACCCTTACTAAAAAATTAACGGTCACATAATCTTTTCATTGGATCCTATAGCAAAATGATTCATGCTCAAATTACTTCTATTGGTGCGAAAGAACTGTATCTCAATAATATATATCCTCCTTTTTCATGTAAAGGTCTCAAATTTAAAACTCACTTATGACAAAAAATAATATTTTCATTAGTTCTTTTTGTGAAATGTGTTTATAAAATATTAATAAAAAATTAGATCTTACATTAAAATTTAAAATAAATCTTAAACAAATCTTTAACTTATTTTTTCTTAAAATATTGAAGATAATAATTATCTAAGTCAGACAACAACTAACATAGTTCATTTTTAATATAGACTAGTGTTCATATCCTGACCCAAACATAAAAGCTAGATCTAAATAAACAAATCCAATTACACATGAAGTCCAAAAAATCCAACAGATCCACCAAAATCATGTTGGTTAGACATGTGGGTCAAATTGCCTGATTTGCTCAGGACTTCAGTTTCACAATCCACGCCTGACCTAACTTGCATGACAAGTAATACCATGTCAAACATCATATTAGAGATTATCCATAACTCGGTCACCACCACAACGGAAGATAACTTCCTAGATATTAAGGAAGAATCTACCCACCGTTACAAGGTGGAAAGATACATGATTGATGGTCAAGTCATTACCTACCTCTATAAATATCTCATCAAATTGGGAATGGATCCTCTCAATTATTAATAAAAATTGAGAGTGTAAAGTGTAATTTCTAACTATTTATTGCTCTCTCTTTCATATTTATTTTTGGTCCCACTTATAAAATTAATGGTGAGAAATCACACTTTACTCCCTCAGACCTCAATTGTTAAAAAAATTGAGATGAAAAATTGAGATGATCCATTTCCTAATTCAGGTATTTCTCAATTCCAATACACTTAAATATACCTTAAACTTTTACTAACTTAAGCATCAGAGTCTGTTGTGGGTATTCCCATTATCATCCACTTAAAGACATTGGACAACTTCACCCCACTAGTAAACAAATCGAAACTTCATCCAAAGAAGTTTGGATTTCACCTCTAGGTCCAAACTATATTAGTTTCAGGTATTTTTTCGGAACAGCTAGTAATATTATATTATATGAAAACTTGAATATATTTATATTTACTTGTTTGTGTAGCTGAATTCCGTACACAGTTGTTTAACCCTAAACAACTCGTGATCTTCTCAATTCTGTGAGATTCCGTATCACTTTTTCCGAACTACGAACATGGAACCACACTGCCTTGCAAATTTGAGTCTCCATGAAAACAATATCTCCTATAGTAGCCACGCTCACATTCTTTTTGGTCTTAGACTCTTAGGTTCTAAAATAATTTTCTTTGGGAATTGAACCAAATCAATTCAAGTTATGTTTTTTATAGATTCTTTAATTATTGAGTTATAATTGATTTTATGTCAATTATTTTATATAAAAATAAGTGGCCCAACAAATATTTATAATACGCATAAATTTTAAATGCAATTTTTATAAATGCTAATATAATAAAAAAATAAAAAATATTTTGTGTACATAAAAAAATTAGTTACCAAATATATATATATAAAAGAAAATTTAGCTCAAGTCCTTCCAAATCTTCTTATTTATTTAAATTCCATTTTAATTTTTTTCTTAACGAATTTTTTTTTAAATAAAGGTAGGATTTAGAGAAGTGAAATACATAAAATGGCAGAATGAGATGGTGGTAAGAGCGTGGGAGAGAATGGCAAAATGCAATTACATCTTTGAAATTTTGAGTTGTTATAGAATAAAATAACATTATTTTGCATTGGTAAAGACTTGCAATATTTTGAATATTAAAAAAATGTTCCAATTTTAAGATTGAGGGTAAGTAACATAATGATCATAATAGTGATGGTAACTAACTTGAGTTGTTTGTTCGTCTGCTTAAGTAAGTATCGAAAATTTTAATCTCACTTTATGTATGTAATAATTTATTGACTAACAACAGACCCTTAAATAGAATTCAGATCTGTGACGAATTAGTCTTTGATCTATCGAACTAAAACTACTGTCCACAATAAAAAAGTAGTAGGGATGATCCAATCATAAATCTTAGGTTAAACTCCATCGTCGTGGATGTAACAAAATTAAGTTGGCACATCAATTTAATATTACACTTGACGCAATCCCAATGGTAACAGAGAACTGAATTTTAGTTTAAGTATTTCAGTATGACACGTAAAATTATGCATCAAAATAGTAAATAGATTATTCATCGCATATTTTCTTGTAATCTATACAAGAATGTAAAATATATTCATCCTATCACTTTCTAAACCACCTAAAACTATATACATTATCCACACAAACACTTCACAATTTTTGGTTCATTTAACAAATTTTAAAAAATATAAAAAAGAAACGTACACTTTATTTCGTTTCATTTTAGAACTACTAAATACATGACGAATCTCATTTTTAAGATAATAAACTATATAAATAAAAAAATGATCTTCATTCATTTCTTTCTCCTAGTAGATCACCCCCCAATTTTGAAACCAATGATTTTCTCCTTCGGCTTTTATCGGGATGCAAAGATGTGGAAAATTTCCCCACAAAACGTGCCGTTATTAAATGCTGTCACGTTCATGAGAATTTGAACTTGGAAATCTTCTAAGATTCAGATTCTCATAAATGTGAAAACATTTCAGAAATGATTAAGAAACTCACAAAACTTGGTCGCCTGTAGCAAAAAGATTCCAAAAAATGGTTGTGACAAAATAAAGAGCTGCTGTTAAAGTTAAGAAAGCCTGAAATGAACCCAGCCACTGTACAAAATAACCGGTTCCAATTGTGCTTATGATAGCTGCTAAAGTCCCAGCTGAATTTGATATTCCTGTAGTAATAAATTATTATAAGCAAAAAGAAAATCTTAAAATAAAATGAAAAAAAAGTATTCCCTATAAATATAATACATTATTTGATTAAATAAATCAATTACCATGTAGTATTCCTGCATACTGAGGAGCAATATCCTGACCATATACAAATGTGAAAATTGTGAGGTTCTGGTGTAACCAATGTAACTTGTAATTTGGGTAAGATTATGGCAAAAACTTCCATGCAGTTATTTTTATGTGAAGTTGATAGTTGAGAACTGTTAAATGATTTAAAAAGTTTCGAGTTTGATTAAATTGTCATCTAATCAATATAACTATCAACTTCACATGAAGACAACTGTACGTGAATCTTCACTTAATGTTATACGAAGAGAGCATTTACGACACATCATGACAATATACTCTCGTTCACTATTATATGGGATTAACACCCAAACCAAATGGAACTTACACCGCATGGAACGATGGATAAGGACTATGTCAATATCGTGTTAACACAAACATTGCGTACAGATAACATCTCTCTTCTAAGTTTGCATCAAATATGATAAGTGTGCTTTTCTTAAAGGGTATGTTGAAATTCTGAGAGTTGAACTTACTTGTATATTTAGCATAAAGCCGGCCTGGCTGAAAGAACTCAAGCTCAGAGCCGCAGTCATGAGAGTGGCAGCAGTTGTTGGTGAATTGGCATAATATAGGCACAGTAAGGTCACTGCTGGCCCAATGAATCCAATGGTCTGTAAGTTACAAAAAGTATTCATGGTTCAAAGTTCAAACTTGGGCTAATGGTGCATATTCATGCCCTTAGATAATATAATACTTCAGATATATATTAGTACTAAAAATCAACATGAATGAGGAAACAGTCTTGTCGGTTAATAATATGGATTTGAACCTCCCAACACTTGCTTAAGCAGACGAATGAATTGACCACTCGACCAACTCAAGTTCGTTCACAATGTACTTTATTGATTTTGGGGTAGATTGATATTTACTTCCACATTATAGAGGCGAACTCACTTTAAAGGTGTCTTATTGGACTTTTCCCCTTCCTCCCTCCCGGATTCCGACTCGCAAATGAACCATTATTGTTTCAAAGTGAACATATATATTTTCCTTTCAATTTTTGTTTTTACTGCTAGGTAATAGGCATAGCAATTCAAATGGTCAGAAACACATCCTTTGGCATGATGGTGCCGATGAAAAAGATAAATTACCTGCATGACCTTTCTGACAAATGTCGTGGGGTACCCTTTGTTGATTAAGGAGTCTGATATAGAACCAGCAAGATAGCCTGAAATGGCCATTGTTGCCCATGGAACTGCACTAAACCAAGCTGCTTGCTTCAAATTCACATTATATACCTGCAGAAATTATAAATAAGAAAAAGAGTCATTATTGAAAGTTCCATGCTTCATATTGTCTATATAAATTACTTCTGCTCAAGTTCAATCCAACACTCAAGTTCAATCCAACACTCGAAAAGGGAACTAAACAAAACAAAAAAAAAAGGGGGTGAGAAAGAAATATTCAATTGCAGTGTTCATGTGACATTCAAAGTTGCTAACTAAGCAAGAATGCAACCAAGCACCTGTGTTGACTTTGTTATTGTAGACAAATAATGTCAACTTTAGGCATAATTAAATTGATTTGACATGCTCAGAACATGGCATACTTAGTGCGATGAGTAAACAAGAAGGATCTATAGCTACTTAATTCATAAGTAATCTCCATTTGATTATTCAAACAACATAAGAAGCAGAATAAAAAAACTGTTTCATTAATATAACTATGTCAAGATCAAATTGAGAAAGTACTTACGCTTTTGAAATAAACTGGCATCCATGAGAGAAGAACAAAGTAGCCCTGCAAATTAAGCAAAGGTTTAAAACAATCAGCAATGTTATTCGAAATTGAGTTCATAATAGCAAGCGAATCTTGATTCTTATCATCCAAAGGCAAGTAGAACTCACCCAATTGTTAGTTGCATTGGCAAATATGATAGCCCATGATGGTAATTTCGATAGTAGAAGGCGTAGTGGAGGAAACTGGCTGCTTTTCTTGGGAGAAGCTGCTTTTCCAGCTTGTATCAATCTTAGCTCTGATCTGCTGATGAAATTACTTTCTTGAGGATCATCTGTAACTCGATACGCCCATGTTGTCGCCCAGAGCAACCCAAGAGAGGAGAATAAGATAAAAGGACCGGAGATTCCGATAGTGGACAACATAATTGGTGTGAGCAACAAGCCTATAACATTGCCAAGATGAAATCCAGCCATTGAAATTCCAACTGCACTCGCCCTCTCATTACTTGGGAACCAACTAAAATATATATGAAGATAAAGATCAGAATTGATTTTTCAGAGAACTAGCTTTGCATGCATTCCCAACAACAATAAGAGAAGCTATGTTTCGTTGATATTCACCGCGAGAACAACTAACTCTTGTCCTATTGGATTAGGTAGATTACATGGATTACAAAGTAAATCACCACTTTAATCCTTGAAAAACTGAAATGCTAATAAGCAATAAGAGCTAACTAAGCTCATGGTATCTTAAAGATGTAATTCGTTTGACAAATTACCCCAAACTCACATAAGAAAATAAGCAATGCCAACAGAAACAAAATCAAGATGACATTTTGGGGGAAATGTGTTTAAACTGAGTATACCTTTCATGTACCGCAAGCTTGTTTAGTTCTTTTATAAGCTAATTGTTTGTGTTTCAATCTTTCAAATTCTGAATTTGTGGTTTATTCTAAAAATTAGATAATAAAGTAAAACAGTTTTACATGTACATTCAATTACGTCATGTCAGCAAAAAAAACTCACTTTTACATTAATCTCGTGAATGGTCACCCGAAAAAACAGATAAAATCAGACAACTATGTAAAACGTTTTACACTGCATCAACTCATTAAGTAATACCTTATCGTCCAAGAACAAGAATGGTATGAAAAACTCTTGAGCACTTCATTTCCCTAGTGTAAATAAAGGCATAGCTACAATGCCTACATGTTCAATACAAGTTTTGAGGAATCACCTTGACATGAGAGTGCTCATGGATGGAAGCGCCACTCCTTCAGCTAGGCCGAAGAAGGCGCGAATTGCCAATAAGCTTGTTGTGGAGTGGTTGGCTGCCAAAGGGGTAAGAAGAGTTGCCAGAGACCACAAAAGAACACCCCATGCCAGCACCCTTTTCCCTCCATACCTGTCCACCAAAGCTCCTCCAACCACAGAGGAGAATATGTATCCCCACAAGAATGATGACTGGTAATTGCATACATAAGGCATCCATCTTCATGTTAGTGAATAATTCACCAAAACCAAAACCAAAACCAAAACAAAAACATCTTAGGTTGCTTCAAAAGAAATTACTTATGTTCAAGAAAATATTTTATTTTTTTTTCCCTAAAGTAGGATCTGTATATATATTAATAATAAATATAGATGATATGATTCCTTTTCAAATATAAAAGTATTTTCTTTTGCAGTCCAAGATTACATTTATATGATAGCTTTGTATGCCTTCTTTGTCCTCATGTTCACTAAATCATGATCAGAATTCAGAACCAAACCAAATAAATAAATAAAAGGAAGTCAGACTTGACTTTAAAAGAAATCATTTATATTGTACCTACAAAATAAAATGAAATAAATATTTGTTTAAAAAATTTCCATCAGTATCCAAGAAATATAAATTAATAATAAAGATACATTATATGATATGATTTGATTCCTTTTTCAAATAAACAAATATTTTCTTTTTGCAGTCCTAGGATGGCTTTTTGTGCCTGCTTTTGTCCTCTGATTCATGAATCATCATCGTCAAAATTTCTTTCTTTTTGGATTCATCTGAGTTGGTGTATATGTTATAAACATAAAATATTATTTCGGGGAATTATTTTCCAACAAAATATGTACCTGAACAATGCCAAGAAAAGAACTTGACCATCCATATTTTGAAGCAAGAGGAACAACCGCCACAGACATAACAACCCTGTCAGCATTACAAAGACACATAACACATGCCACCAAACTCACCACCTTAAACCTCTCTGGAATCCTAACACCTTCTTCTTTGGCTCTTTTTCCAATGAACATGCCTCCATCTATTCCCTCTGCAGTGCACCTCACATTGGTACTGGTACTCCTCCATTGTTGATGTTCTCGTTCTTTCCTTTTCTTGCTCTCCAAATTCTCTGTTCTTCTCCATCCTTTCAGTACTAAAGATGGGATTTTGGATTCAAATCCCAACTTGGTCCTTCTAAAACTCAAATGGGGTGCCAAGGAACAAGAAGAAGATGAAGAAAAATGGAACCTCCTTGTGGCGGACATAGATGAAGGAGCTAAATTTATGTTAGCAGCCATTCTTGAAGGGAAAATGAAAATAGAAAATGGTTCCAAAGAGAAGTGTGTTACAGTTTTACAAACTCATTTAATTTGAAAAAATATGTGAAATCATAATGGAAGAAAGAGATTGTTTGTAGGGAACACGGTTGTAATGATTTGCAAAGTATAATAAAAGGGTTAGGTTGGTGGGGAATGAGTATAGTGCATTTGCACAACAACCCCCCAAGAATTGCAAGTGAAGAAAGAAAAGAAAGAAAAATTTATGTTAATAGTTAATACTGTTTTGGTTTTGGTTTAATATGGTGTGGGGGTTGGTGAGAAAAATGAAAGAGGTTGAGATTATGACTCTGAGGGTTGGTGCAATTTTGTAAGCCAAGTGTGGAAGGGTAGTTTGGGACTTTCCAGTTTGGAAGTAAGTACGCACCTGACGTGGCACCACGTGTGCGGGAGGGGTTTTATAAATCACGAACACTTCATCAGATCATTGAGTTGCGCTGTTAGCAGTCACAGATTCAACAAATTTTGATATTGGAAGTAAAATATAATAATAATAATAATAATAATTTTTATAATAAAAATATTATATGTATATAAAAATTAATTATTAAATTATTTATTAATTATTATATATTTATATATAAATATGTATATTATTTAATTTATTTTTAATATATATTTATATTTTAATATATATATATATATAGTTATTTTTTATGTACATATAATATGATTAATTTTTAAAATATTTAATTTATAAATTAAAATATTAAAATAGTTATTTTAATAATAATATGTAATTTAAAATTTTATTATTTAAATTTCATATTTTAAAAAAAATATTAAGTAATATTTTTTTAATAATATAATTAAAATATTTGTCTTTTTATATAGGATAATGTTACATATTTATTTTTTTTGTTAATCAATCCATCCAAGTTAATCTAAGATAATAAAAATTAATTATGACTAATATTATTTCAAGTCTTATTATTTAATTTAGTTAGACGTAGTTCATAAAAGGACTTAAATGCATAATATTACTCTTACATATGTATAAGTAAATACTTATTTAAATATTCATTTTTCATACAATTAGAAGCTAATTTTTTATTGGTATTCATAATTAAGAAAATTCTTTCAATTAATGCAGTTGTTATGAAAAAAATGAAAATTAATATAAAAAAGATAAATAATATTCTTTTGAGTCGATTTATAAGAAAAAACACAAATTTTATTTAAATTGAAAATTGATAATTTAATAACATCTAATATGAAAATTCTTAAATTGACTATGAAGTATCAAAAATTGAGTAAAAAATTATTGTGGGGTCAAATTTAATAATTTAGTAGGGACAAATAAATATTATTATCATATTCTACTAAAAAAATTTTCAAATTGTAGTGGGGACGGTTGCCCCCACAATAATATACATGCATCCGTCTCTGCATATTAGTATGTCAGACATATTTTCGACACGATATTCATCTTTATTTATTCGATGCGTCAATGTGTTTTAGTTTTATTTTTAACATGTATTCATAAAATAAATTTAGAAATAATATATATTATTATATATTAAAAAATATTTTAAATATTTTATATAATTAAAATAAAATATTAAAAATAATTAAAAAATTAATTTATATTTTAATATTAATAAAATATTAAAATATCATTATAATTTATATAAAAAATATTTTATATTTTATATATATATGTGTTTTTATATTTTATAAAATTTTAAAGAATTATGTTAAATAATCAATAATTTTCTTGAATAATATAAACAATTACCAATTAAATTAAAACACATTACACTTCTAAATTATTTACCTAAATTTTAATATTAGAAAAAATTTACACATCTAGTAAAATGAACATCTAATATATCTATTATTCATATTATTTAATATTTTTATTATCTACTTATACTTTTTCAATTTTAAAATCCGTATATTGACGTATCCTATCGTATTTTAATTATATCCATATCTGAATTAGTATATGTGCATCGTAAGTTCTATCTTAAGCCATTGTTGACAAGAGTAATGTTTGGTAAAGACTAGGAAATAGTACAAAAAGTTATTTTATTTATTTTAATTTAATATATATATATTATTTATTTTAACAATAATTTAAAAATAAAAAACTAAATATATTAAATAAATATCAAAATAATAAGTTATGACTTTCCATGATTTCTAAATATTTTTCATTAAGAAATATTCCATTTTTTATGCTCCATAAATGTGATTTTATTCATTAAATTTAGAAAAAAAATAAAAATAAAAGATAAATAAATAATGTGAAAGAGGAAAAGTAATTTTTCTGTAAAATAAATAATTTTTTTCCGTATCATGGAATTAATCTTTTATTTATTCAAAAGAGATTGATTAAATTTTTATAAGTAGAAAAAATTGTAATTATGAGATTTAGTTTCCAATTAAAATTTTTAATTAATGCACTTTTATTTATTCAAAGTATATATAATGATAATAAATATGAAAATAGTTAAAATGTTAATTATTTTATGTTCTAATTTGTGTTCAAATTTTAGAAATATAAAAAAGCATTTTTGTATAAATATAATATATCTAGTGGCAGATGAAAGATGAAGTAATTGTATATTTGGGACTAATATAAATCAAAATAATTACCTTTTGGGGTAAAAGAAAAGTAAATAATTTAATAATTTAATTTTTTTTTGGTAGAAACTCATATTAATTAGAAAGTTATTTAGCATAACAATAATTACCAAAATTTATTATTTTTCAAACTTTATTAGTATAAGACTTAATCTCAAATACAACTAATCTAAAAATATTAAATAGCTTTGACTTTTCTATTAAAATGTGTATTATATTGAATAATTACATGTCAAATATTTCTTACTAATATAATATATAATTATATTATCAGATAAAAATTGTTACACTAAATTTATATTTTCAGAGTAAAAGAAATATATAAGTTTTACCTAAATTAATTTCATTGAATTAAACTCTATATATATGTGTATTTATGTATGTGTATATATGTGTGTAGCATTATTATGAATCCATAAATAGTAATCAAGAGTCTCATTAGACTTGATTGTGAATAAATTTGTGAGTTGTGTGTGGAAAAAGAAAGAAGCTCTAAAATTCCTACATTTCTATAATTAAATAAAAAAAAAACTAGTCTTATAACTGATTAAATGAGTTGAAACGACAAAAAAGAAAAATAATATACTAGTATAGTAGTATGAATTATGAAAGCATAATTTATATTATTCAAGTTGACTTGAGACTTTTGGCACCACCAAATTCGTCTTCTTGTAAGATGGACTAACTTTCCAATTGGATGCTTCAAAATCTAATTAAGTTCCAACAACCACAAAGATATCACTAATTAAAATGGTAGCGGTACACTATAATTCTATGTTCACAAGAAATTAATTATATAGAAAGACAGATACGCTTCGTAAACCAACAAACTATCCATTAATCCAAGTTACATCAATCCCGCTAACCCCAACCTTTAGCTACCTAGTAAAGCCAATCGTGATATAAGGTGGAATTTTTTTCGTACATAAATACTATTTTATATTTTTAAAATAATTGTTGGGCTCGTAGAATCTGATGGAACACTATTTTAATAAATGTCATTATCATGTTAAATAATGTTGCGGCCCAGCTCAGTTGACAACCTGGCTGACCCGGTCCAAAGATAATTCGATTTATGTGGTTGGACTCGTCTGACCTACGACTTGGGTGTGTACCTCTGTCACCAACTGTCTGACAGTTGGGGGGCAGAAAGCTTCCAGGAAGGAGGACATCTCTCGTGGAGCCCGCCCTACTGACAGGGTATAAAGGGAAGGGTCTTACCCCTCTCCAAGGTACGTCACTTTATTCCCTTCTCACACATTATTTGCGCACCTTTTTTACTTAAACGTCGGAGTATTCTTGTAGGTGGCACCCCCACTCAACATACGAAGAGTTCGGAAGATCGTCCGCCTGCACATCAGACCCATATTCAAGCTCATTCCCACCAACTCGCAAGGGATCATTCCGACCCGTCCGGAACCCCGAGTTACCGAACAAATAATAATTTTCAAAAGAATCATTCATTTAAAAATAGTGTTGTATAGTATGGTACTATGTTATACTATAAGAAATTTATCATATGTTCACCGACAAACACCGAAACATGATATTCAGTAGTAGAAAACTGTTGTCAATTTTGCTTTTGTCATTTAGTAAATATTGTAATTATTGTGGAAACTGAAATAATAATCAAATATTATTAAAATATAAATTAAGAAATTATTAAAATATTATTAAATGTTTAAATCATTTTTAATTGGTTGTTTCATGTTGCTATTAGTGTGCAAGAAGAAAAATTAATTTTTTATTGGGCCAATTAATAGAAGTCTGTTTCGGCCTCCAAACAAGTTTAAGCTTATTACCAACTATTTACTTCAAATGACTGAACCTTGTAAAGATAATAAGAAATAAGTGGCCCAAAATCTTAAAGGAACCCTTTCGGTGATCACAAGGCAAACTCTTGAAGTGACTAAAAGTCTAATATGTGACTTTATTTCTTAGTTACTGGAAATGAGAGTTCAATTGACTTTAATGTAATTGAAAGCTTCAACTGAAAGCTTCTTCTCTTTTCTCTCTTCTCTCTTGCTTCGGTCAAATCAATCTTTCATTCAAAGAAGAAGAAAAAAAATAGAAGACACAGAAGGTTAGATTTGAAGAAAGACAAAAGAATTTTTGCCAAATCAAAACAAGAAAAAAAGCTATGGTCTAGTTGCTAAGCTCCCTTGGTCAAAGCTCAACAAAAGTCTGTTTCTTCATTTGTGCATCACCGAGAATCAAGAAGAAAAGCACCAAGGTCTCATGCATGGAAGAGGAAACTAGGGAGAACGTGAAGCCACCTTAGGTCAGAAGCTTATCAAGGGTCAGAATCAAATCTTGGGGCTAAAGTCAAGATCAATAGCCAAGATTGAAGAAAATGAATGAAAAAGGTTGAGAGAGGTACATGCAAAGAGATTCGGTTTCTCTCTCTCTTCTCAGTTCGAATCGCTGCTATTCTAAGATTGGAGAAGAAGTTTCTGGGTTGGTTAAACCAATTTCAACATTGGAGGCTTCCCCTTCTATATTAAGGGTGAACGGCCAAGGGTTGAGATCAAGGAGAGTAAGTGAAAAAGCACAGAGTTCTCATAGCTACCCAAAAGCTACATGATTCCTTCTCCTTCAATGATGTTCATTTAGTTTTTTTTCTTAGTTTTATCTGTCTGAGTCTCATGGTAAAAGACAAATATGGTGAGATTTGTAAGAAAAAGCCAATGAGAGGTAAAAGACAGTGAGCAAAATTAGAGAAAAAGTCATAGATGTCTCAGAGTTTCTTTGTACATCTTTCTGTTGTTAGTATGATCCCGTGGAGATTTTCTTACTAGTTGGGTTAGTACTTTGCTGTTAAAAGCTTGGTTTGAGTCCAAGTCAAATTCAGATTGGGATTAGAATCCAGATTTGTCCCAGATAGAATTGGGTAGATCCTAAGGAAGAATTGGTGTTTGTAATCTTGAAAAGGATAGTAAAATTTCATCATTGTTGTGATGGAGAGTGGATGTAGGCTACATTGTACCTAGTAGCTGAACCAGGATATATCTGGTGTCAAATCTTCTTCTCTACTTCTTTTCAGTTTTTGGATCTGAGGAGACAAAATGAAAAATATCTCTCAACTTGTTACGAGACAAAATTAAAATGTCTCTCAACTAGCTACGAGACAAAAGTGAAAATATCTTCTGGAGTCAGTTGAAAAGTAAAAGTAATACTCTGAAAAAAGGAAGCTAAGATTCAACCCTCCCTTCTCTTAGCCACTGATTACCATCAATTGGTATCAGAGCTTGGTCTCAAAGAAATCAAGCTTTGTAGCTTGGAGGAAAGATCCTGATGGCAAACAACAGGGGTTTAAATCTGGTGGCCTATACTTTGGCTGAAGGGTAATCAAGCAACAGACTCCCATTCTTCAATGGGAAGAACTACAGCTACTGGAAAGAAGGAATGAAGATTTTTGTTCATTCTGTAGATTATAGACATTGGAAGATAATTCTGAAAGGCCCACAATTTCCAACCACAACAGGAATTGATAGTGTAGTTATTCCCAAGGCTGAGGCTAATTGGAATGACGATGACAAGAAGAAAATAGAGCTCAATGGTAAAGCTGTCAACCTGCTTAATTGTGTTGTCAGTTTCGAGGAATACCAACGAGTATCAAGATGCATAACAACAAAGAAAATCTGAGACAAACTACAAGTTACTTATGAAGGCACAATCTAAGTCAAAAGATCCAGAATAAACATGCTAAACAGAGAATACAAAATGTTCTCATTAAAGGAAGGAGAAATAATTGATGAAATGTTTGAAAGATTCAACGTTATCATCACTGGCTTGGATGCTATGGGAATCAAACATTCAGAATCTGTACTTGTGAGGGAGATATTGAGATGTCTCACTAAAGAGTGGAAAACCAAGGCTATAGTAATAGCTGAGAGTAGTGGCGTTGATGAAATGACTTATGATGATTTGAGAGGAAACTTACTTACTTTTGAAAATACCTATTTAAAAAAAGATACAAAAAAGAAAGAAGTTGCTGTCAAATCTGTCACTGAATCTCTGGATGATGAATCCACCGATAACTTATCTGACGATGATTTTGTTTTGTTTGCTAAAAAAATTCAGGAGGATGATGAAGCAGAAGGAAAGAAACAAAGGAGGCGGCTCAAGGAAACCTAAGAAGGATTTAAGCAAAATCACATGTCACAACTGCAGAGAAGTTGGTCACTACAAGTTTGACTGCCCAAAACTGAAGAAAGAGGACAAGCCAAAAAGGGAAAAGAAGAAGGGACTCATAGCGTCTTGGGAAGACTTGGAGAATGTAACAATCCAGTTTTCGAGTACACAAGATCTTTTATGAAGATACGGAGTTTTCCGGAAGACCAGTGGAGGGAACATCTCTGACATATCATCAAGCACCTCAATCTATATCATCGTTATGTCATCAATAAGCAAGAACCTGTTTTGAAATAAGTTTGACGACACAGTCGTGGAGAACCTAGTTTTTGAACCGTATCGGTTAGGAGCTTTTAATTCTGGTTTCCGTAATTAGTCTTAGTTTGATGAACCGGACTCGATTCATGAGAGAAGAGAAATAGTAATATGATATTATTATTATATTAATATTAGAGATGCTTGAATAATATTATAATATTACTTGATCTGTTTTAGTTAAAAATAGGAGATCGATTTAACTGGATTCATAGTCTACTGGTGCAGGTTAACACCAGCACTCTCTGATGATTTTAGCAATGCTAATGCCTCATCATATACCTTCTATTCTCATGTTAATCATGTTACTAGTGTCATTTATACTAGTAGCTCAGATATTAATCTCTAGAAGTGTTGTTAAGTGTATGTTCTAATACATCTAGTTTTAGTAATTATACACCTGAGATATTTTTCAACCACCTCTCTAACTAGCCAATCATCATCAAGCACGACTTTTCTCAGCCCCAAAGACACTCCAAGGCTGGTAATTTGCTCCCTTTGGCCGAAAATGACAAGAGAGAAAAGAGAGAAACTTTCATGACACTTAAATATTCAAAACTTGATTTCTTCTGATCTAAAACTCAAATCAAAACTCCAATCCGACCAAAATGAGCATCTCTTGTTTTTCTATATAACCATATAACATATCAAGGCTGGAAATAAGGTGAGATGGCTGTCTCCCTCCCTCTTCAATTCGGTTTTCAAGGAAAACCATGCTAAATAGGTGTTTTCTTGAAGTTCTTCCTTAAATCTCTTGCTTATCTTGACTTGTGAGCCAAGAATCTTCCATTCCCAGCATGTTTAAGGTGAAGAATCTCTTCCTAACATGTTGATTAAGGTTTGGTCAGTTGAAATTTTATGGATTCAAAGTTGTTCTTGATGTGTTTTAGGAGGAAAAAGTGTAAAAAGAACACCTAAAAGCATAACCGGATTTGAGGCAGCAAATCAAGGTAGGGTTTGGTAAAATTAATCTTGATTAATTATGTTTGAGTTGTGTAATTATGATATGGTTTGGATGTGCTTGAAATTGATGGTTTATATGAGTGATTTTTGTTGAAATTTTGATGAAAATTTGATGAAATTTGATGAAATTCAAGCTATGAATTTGTGTTCTTAGAGCTGCTGGAAACCAAAACCCTAACCCTCAAATTGGGGTTCAAATTTTGTTAAAATCAAGTGGAAAAGATGGGGTTTTAGTGGCTGAGAATTTATTATGATTTATGGTAAAAATCGGTTATTGAAAAGATTGAAAAATGGGTAAAAACAAAGAAAAAATTTGAAAAATTTACGAAGAACACGAAAAATACTTTGAGTGTGGTGAATAATAATGAAGAACATCTTTTTTATCTATAAAAGGGCAAGGAAGTAAATATTTTGGTGTTTGGGAGGTTATTTTGTAATTTCTAAAAGTTAGGGTGGTTAAAGTAGAAATATTAAAGTTATGGGTGGTAAAAAGTAAATTTTAAAGGTTAAAAGGTAAAATGGGATAATTTTTTAAAATATATTAATAAAATAATCAATAATAATAAAATATTAAATAATAATATTTAATTAAAAATAATATTTTAATAAAAATAATAAAATAATACAAAAAAGACATTTTTTCGTAAAAGTTTTAGAAAGACAACTTTAAACTCAGAATCTCATAATTATCTTCATAAAACACTTAGGGAGTGGTAATAACATACTAGTAAGGTAAAGATAATGAAAAGATAAAAAGTTAAAGAAAAGATAAAAATTGAAGAAAAAGTCTGTAAAGTTTTAATGACAGAAACAAACAGAGATTAGTAAACAAACTAAGAGCAACATAGTTAGTATTTGAGTTGCACCTAGGGTTAGGTATAATATGAAAAGTTAAACTATTTCAGTATAGACTTAATAAACCTATACTTGGGACAGGCTAACTATTCATACCAAAAATTTACATAAGCTTTAAATACATACGTTAAACAGGAAAACCAGAGCAGAGTAAAGAGATAAAGAGAAAAGAGTAATATAGATACAGAGAAAAGAGTAACCAAATTAAAGTAAAGAGAAAAGAGTAATATAGATATAGAGAAAAGAGTAAACAGAGCAGAGTAAAGAGATACAAAGAAAAGAGTAATCAAAGCAGAATAAAAAGACAAAGAAAAAAGAGTAATTAGAGCAGAGTAAAGAGACAAAGTGAAAAGAGTAATATGATAAAGAGATTAGGGAATAAGCAGAGGGCCTATTGAAAGGTCATTTGTTGCATTAAAGCAACTCCAGAGATATTTGTATATTTATCTGCTGCATTGAGGCAGTCAGATAGATGGTGATGTGGCCACTAAGAACGCTTTCTTGGGATACTTAGCTAAAATGCTATTCTGTAAGACAGGTTGCTTACAGAGGTATCGAGATACACACAGTTAAAGAGTAGTCCTGTAAGACAGAGGTTGCTTACAGTGAGTGTGTTGGGCGTATATCGATGATGCGTGAAAATCTTGTCTATCTTTTCCTAGTGAATTTGCATCTAATTTGTTGAGTTCAATTAAGAATTAATTATATTTTAGCCACTATGGATGCTATTTTGAGTTTTCTGCAATACTGTTTATTTTAGGTAGCATTCGGCGGAATTTGATGGAGTTTCTGCAGCACAAGAATCAAAGGAGATAGCCGCGAGGAGCGACGCGCAAGCGTGCCTGACGCGTGCGCGTGAATTAGAGGTATCCATGGCGACGCGTGCGCGTGACTGACGCGTACGCGTGAATTGAAGATTTGCTCAGCGACACGTTCACGTGACCGACGCGTCTGCGTGATTTGCGAAGAAGACCAACGACGCGTACGCGTGACTGACGCGTACGCGTGACGTGCACGAACTGCAGAATTTACAGAAATCATTGGCGTGGATTCCTGGGCTGTTTTGACCCAGTTTTCAGCCCAGAAAACACAGATTAGAAGCTGCAGAATGGACAAAACAAGTGGTCCCCACCCATCAGCTGAAGACTTATTAATTAATTCGAATTTAAATTCAAATCTTATCTTTTAGGAAAATATATTATTTTTAATTTTAGATAATTAGATTTTAAATTTATTAGGATTAGTTATAAAAAGGGATCTGATGCCATCAGATTGAGACACAGTACATTATTACCAGAACCCTTATTTTTCCCCTCTGAACCATGAGCAACTAATCCTTCATTGTTAAGGTTAGGAGCTTTGTCTATTTTCATGGATTGATTTGTTTGATCTTTTTAATTTAATTCATGTCTTGATTTATATTTCAATAATTGTTTTCGTTCTTTAGTTTATGAATATGGGTGGAACGGAAGTATGACCCATGTTCTAATTGAGTTCTAGTAAAACTTGAAAAAGCTCTTTACTTGAACAATAGCTTGAAAACATATTATATTGAATTTCTAATTGTTTGTATTTAACGGAATACGTGACATATAATCCCTTTATTTTTGGATAATTAGAATTCTTTTGGCATATAAACTAGAAATTGATCATCACCCTCTAATTGGAATTAATTAACCAAGGAATTGGCAGTTAATGAATTTTAGAGGAGACTAGGAAGGTCTAAGGAATTAGGGTCTAGTCACATATAGTTTGCCATGAAATTAAATCTTGCATGATTAAATTAGTTGGTAATAAAAGTTAATCTGGAAAATAGATAACTCTGAAATCTTAACTGTTTTCTCAATAATATATTCCCAACTTATTTATCTGTCTATCTTTGATATTCCAAATTTACTGTTTAATGCTCTTTGAATACCAAACCACTCTTTTCTGCTTGGCTAACTAATCCTATCAAACACTATTGTTTCTTAATCCATCAATCCTCGTGGGATCGACCTTTACTCACGTAAAGTATTACTTGGTACGATCCGGTGCACTTGCCGGTTAGTTTATAGGTTATAAATCCCGCATCAGGCGTTTTATTTTTAATTTCACTAAAATATATTTTTTTTAAAAAAAATTAAAAAAAAATTAATAAATAAATAGCACCAATATCAAAAACTTGATGCAGGATTTATAACCCACAAACTAACCGGCAAGTGCACCGGGTCGTACCAAGTAATACCTTACGTGAGTAAGGGTCGATCCCACGAGGATTGATGGATTAAGCAACAATAACGTTTGATAGGATTAGTTAGCCAAGCAGAAAAGAGTGGTTTGGTATTCAAAGAGCATTAAACAGTAAATTTGGAATATCAAAGATAGACAGGTAAATAAGTTGAGAATATATTATTGAGAAAACAATTAAGGTTTCAGAGTTATCTATTTTTCGGATTAACTTTTATTACCAACTAATTTAATCATGCAAGATTTAATTTCATGACAAACTATATGTCACTAGACCCTAATTCCTTAGACCTTCCTAGTCTCTTCTAAAATTCATTAACTGCCAATTCCTTGGTTAATTAATTTCAATTAGAGGGTGATGATCAATTTTTAGTTTATATGCCAAAAGAATTCTAATTATCCAAAAATAAAGGGATTATATGTCACGTATCCCGTTAAATACAAATAATTAGAAATTCAGTATAATATGTTTTCAAGCTGTTGTTCAAGTAAAGAGCTTTTCCAAGTTTTACTAGAACTCAATTAGAACATGGATCATACTTCCATTCCACCCATATTCATAAACTAAAGAACGAAAACAATTATTGAAATATAAATCAAGACATAAATTAAATTAAAAAGATCAAACAAATCAATCCATGAAAATAGACAGAGCTCCTAACCTTAATAATGAAGGATTAGTTGCTCATGGTTCAGAGAGAAAAAAATAAGGGTTCTGGTAACAATGTACTGTGTCTCAATCTGATGGCATTAGATCCCTTTTTATAAGTAATCCTAATAAATTTAAAATCTAATTATCTAAAATTAAAAATAATATCTTTTCCTAAAAGATAAGATTTGAATTTAAATTCGAATTAATTAATAAATCTTCAGCTGATGGGTGGGGACCACTTGTTTTGTCCATTTTGCAGCTTCTAATCTGTGTTTTCTGGGCTAAAAATTGGGTCAAAACAGCCCAGGAATCCACGCCAGCAATTTCTGTAAATTCTGCAGATCGCGCACGTCATGCGTACGCATTGCTGGTCTTCTTCGCAAATCACGCGGATGCGTCAGTCACGCAGACGCGTCACTGAGCAAATCTTTAATTCACGTGTACGCGTCAGTCACGCGCACACGTCGCCATGGATACCTCTAATTCACGCGCACGCGTCAGGCATGCGTGCGCGTCGCTCCTCGCGGCTATCTCCTTTGATTCTTGTGCTGTAGAAACTCCATCAAATTCCGCCGAATGCTACCTGAAATAAGCAATATTGCACAAAACTCAAAATAGCATCTATAGTGGCTAAAATATAATTAATTCTTAATTAAACTCAACAAATTAGATGCAAATTTACTAGAAAAAGATAGACAAGATGCTCACGCATCACAACACCAAACTTAAACTGTTGCTTGTCCTCAAGCAACCAAAATTAATATAAGCTTAGGATGTGAATTTGCATGAGAATGAGAGTTCGATTAAGCTCATGTCTCTTTTTGTAGTGGGGTTTATAACTGTAATCCTGGATAAGTTTGGCATCTCACTCTCCTTTGAATCAAAAGGATGTCATTGTCATTCGTTTTTAGAATCTGGATAATATTATGAATTCTCTGATCTTTATATTTTAGTTTAATCCTTGAACACATCAAAATTGAATTGAATTTAATTTTTTTCTTTGGTGCTTTGCACCTTGAGCCTAGCCGTGACTTTAAATATTTTGTCTTAAGGATTACTGACACAGAAACACCACAAGCACTTAATTGGGGAACTCTCTCTGTATTCTGATTTTTCTTTCAGTTACTCCCAGACAGTGGTGCTCAAAGCCTTTGGCATACTCTGTTAAGCGCACTTGGTCTTGATTCTAAGTGTTCTGTCTCAAGGATTACTTGACACAATCACACCACAAGAATATGACTAGGGGAACAACTCTTTGAGCTTTTAATCATGTCTGACCTCCCTAGTCATTGATGCTCAGAGCCTTGGACCTTGCTTTTATTATTTATTTATTTATTTATTTATTATTTATTTTTTTCTTTTGCTGTTTCTTTTGCTTCAAGGATTAAATTTTTGTTTATTTAGAGAAGTTATAATAATTCTCTAAATTTCTGTTCTTTATACATCAACATCCCTTAATTCAAATTCAAATATGCACTGTTCATATCATGCATTCAGAATTACCATTAATACCACCACTTTAAGTAAATGAGACTATTCTTAAAATTAGACTCAATTTCTCATGCAATACATATTCTAAACTTTTTTTATTTCAAGCTCAGTGGGTAATACATGAGACATCTTTCAGAATTAAAGCAATTAAGAGAAAGCTAAAGTAGTCCTAGGATTCTAACTAATAAAGGATCATGCAACAAACAAAGCAAAAATAGTAGAAAACCGGAACATAATATAGAAAAAGATGGGAGGAAATAAAAAATGAAAGGAACTCAACCACCTTAGTTATCCTAGCGGTCGTTTATTCTTCAGGTTGTGCTCCTCAGTGAAAATGATTCGCCTCCCTTTTGGTGCCATAGGAAATAGGAATAAACATAAAACCTTTACGCGAAGCATCAACACCAAACTTAAAGGTTTGCTTGTCCTCAAGCAAAGAAGAACTGAAAATAGAAAGAGATAAATTATTATGAAGAAAGGAAAAGAAGAGGATAAAAGAATAAGAGAGAATAAGGATTGGGGGAGAGAGAGAAAGAAAACTGGGTGGCGCAAGCGACGCGTTCGCATAGGGCATGCGATTGTGTACGTCGCGCATTCTTCATAATGACGCGTTAGCGTCAGGCACGTGTCTGCGTGCCCTGGATTTTGTGCGATTCGCGCAAAACCAGCCGTGCGCCCGTGCAACTTTCTGTTCGCATGGCTTGGGAGCCAATTTTTCATACAACGCGTTCGCATCATGCACGCGCTCGCGTGAATGGCCATATGTGCAACTGACGCGAACGCATCAGTCATGCGTCCGCGTGCCCAAATTTGTGATTTTAGCACACTTCCTGCCCAAAGCCAGCATAACTCTTTGTCCAAACACTCTTCTACGTCGAATGTGCAGGTCACGCGTACGCGTCGATGACGCGCCCGCGTGAATGGCAAAAATCACAAACGACGCGAACGTGTGGGATCGTTTGTGCGAAAGGCTTCATTCTGGCACCTCTCCCGTGCGACTCTCTGTTCATTTTTATTTTTTCACGCACACATGATCGACGTGTTCGCGTCAGTGATGCTTGCGCGTCGTATGCATTTTTTTTTGAAATTTATATAGAGCTTGAGGTGTTCAGTTCCTGTGATAAAATAGCTGCATGATCAAAAAATTAGTAAGAACTCAGTAAAAATCAAACAAGTAAGAAAACTACTACTACGAAAAATAACTAAGGATACGAAATTATCGGGTTGCCTCCCGACAAGCGCTTCTTTATTGTCACTAGCTTGACGGTCAGCTCCTCTAAGGAGGAGGATCATAGGGGCTCAGCTCTTCACCCCTTACTTTGAACTTCTTTCTTGTATTTTCATAACGTAGCTCAATTTGCTCCAGAGAAAGGATTCTGATTACTGTATAAAACCATGCTGGATTGCTGGTCAACACCACCTTTATTCCTGGGGAGAAACCTTCAGTGGGGATCTTTTGTTTCTCCATCCTCTGGGTACTTTCTTCTTTTTGGGAACCTCCTCCTTAGTAGATGATGCATTCTCAACACCAAACTTAGGTTTGATGTCAGGAGGAATTTTATTGATTGTTGCCAAGGGAGGTTTGAGCTGCAGATTCTGCTGTGTATCATCAGGGGATTTTTGAAGGGTTAGATCAATAAGTTCAGTCTGCATACACCTCTCTTCTTCACCTGTTGGATGTATATCTTTGAAGACATGAAAGACCAGTTGCTCATTATGCACTCTAAGCACTAATTCGCCCACTTCTACATCAATCAGAGCTCTTCCAATGGCTAAGAATGGTCTTCCCAGAATTATAGAGGCATTCTCATCCTCCCCTGTGTCAAGAATCACAAAGTCTGTTGGGAGGAAGAACTTACTGATAAACCCCATTTGTAAGGTTTATCTTGTGCTTGATTTAGGGGATTTTATAGCCTTTTACCCACATTTATTCAACGAAATATCATGGTTTTGTATATTCTCCTTTAATTGTGCTTGAATGTGAAAACATGCTTTTTAGGTCTTAAAATAGCTAAATTTAATTCACCTTGATTCTATTAGATGCCTTGATATGTTTGTTAAGTAATTTCAGATTTAGGAGGCAAAGATTGGATCAAAGGGAATGGAGAAAAAGCATGTAGAAATGGAGAACTCACGAAGAAATGAAAGAATCGCAAAAGCTGTCAAGCCGACCTCTTCGCACTTAATCGACCATAACTTGAGCTACAAAGATCCAAATGATGCGGTTCCAATTGCTATGGAAAGCTAACATCTGGGGCTTCGAAACGATATAAGATTTGCCATAGTTGCTATATGTATGGTGACGCGTACGCGCACTATGCGCGCACGCATCATTGCTGCCATATGATCCACTTAAAGCAATACGTGGCTAGCGAATTCTAAAGCCTTGTGGGCCCAATCCAACTAGTTTCTGATGCTATTTAAGCCAAGGATTAAAGGGGAATCAACATACTTGTCATCATTAGTCATAGTTTAGTTTTAGAAGTAGTTAGAGTTAGTTTTTAGAGAGAGAAGCTCTCTCTTCTCTCTAGAATTAGGATTAGGAATTAGGGTTAGATTAGGATCTCATAGTTCTAGGTTTAATTCAAGTCTCCTTCTACTTCTACCTCCAATTGGTGATTGCTACACTTTGGTTCTTCTTTCTATCCTTATTCTCTTGTTGTAATTTCTCTCATTTTGTTTCTAGGTTTTGTAATTGAGATACTCTTGTTCTCTTTGTTTTCTTTTAATAATGCAATTTGAAGTAATTCATGATAATTATGATTTTCTTGATTGTTGTTGTTAATCCTTTGTATTCAATTGTTGTTATAATTCATTCTTGTTGTGATTTACTCTACTTTCCTTTTGCACCTTCCAAGTGTTTGAGGAAATGCTTGGAAGGATGTTAGAGTAGGATTTTGTGTTATTGGCTTGAGAAGGTAACTTAGGATTTCTTGAATTACTAATGTCCAAGTGATTGATAGTTGATAGCCATTGACTCTAGCCTTCATTAATCCAATTAGTGGAAAGCTAGGATTTATGGACTTGGATTGATATAACTCACTTGACTTTCCTTTGCTATTTGATTAAAGGATGACTAAGTGGGATTAATCCTTGCAACTACTATACTTGTGGCTAGTGATAATGATGAAGACCCTTGACAACCGAACCTTGCCAAGACCATTTTTTGTTAATAGAATTTCGTTACCATTTACTATTCATTTTTTCTCATTCAAAACCCCAAAATAAATAAATCCATAACCAATAACAAAAACACTACCCTGCAAGTTCCTTTGAGAGACGACTCGAGGTTTAAATACTTCGGTTTATAGATTTTAGGGGTTTGTACTTGTGACAAACAACTTTTTGTATGAAAGGATTATTGTTGGTTTAGAGACTATACTTTACAACGAGATTTCATTAGTGAAATTCTAAATCGTCAAAAATCCAATCATCAAAATGGCACCGTTGCTGGGGATTTGCAATGGCGTTGTGTTATTGGTTATTGTACATATGTGAATATTGTGAATAGGTTTATCTTTTGTTTGTTTCTTAATTTTTGTTAGTTTTATTTTGTTCTCTCACCATGAATTCTCACTTTGGCTTTAAGTTTGGTTCTAATTGTGTTGTAGGAAATGTGGACTTTAATAGCAACATGTACCATGGATGGAACCATCAAAGATGGGAGGAGCCTCAAGGAATTGATCACTCCTATTGGCAACAACCTCCGGAGACTTATAGGTATAATTCCCATCCTAATGCATGCCAATTTAACGGCTATGATGACTCTTTTTGTGACACTCAACAACAACCATCATATGCCTATGAATCTCATCCTCAACATGAACCTCAACCATTCTCACAAGCCTTTCATTACCAAACACCGCCCTATGATCCATATCCATCATATGACCAAGCCCCCATACCATACTCTTATGACCATTATGAGCAAGAACCCTTAGAACCACCACAACCCTATCAAGATTACTCCCAAGAACCACCTCAATACACACAATCTCCACAACGTTACCAAGAAGAACCACCTTCCTATTATGAACCCTCTCTCCAAAATGATGAACCTTTCTACCCACCCCAAGCCCCAATAGACGATTCTCTCACTTTGTTACTTCAAGGACAAGAGGCCATGAAGTGGGATACACTTGAGTTTGTGACCAACTTGACTAAGGTAGTGCACGCTTTAGCCTACCAATGTTTGAACACTCAAGGTACTTCCGTAGCCACATGCGAAAAATCTAAAGAAGAGCAAAGTATGAAGGAGAAATTGGACAATCCGGTAGAGAAGGAAGAACCAAGTTTTGTGTTGGAACAATTGGAGAAGCCTATGATCATTGAAGAAAAGAAAGAGGTGGTTGAAGATTTAGGATATGTTGAAAGTCCATGGGAATGTAGCATCATGGAGCACTCTTCCAAGAAGCTTGAAATTGATGTTGAGGAGGGTGCGCAACCTCTAAGGCATGTCATAGTTGGAGACTTGAAGGAGGCCTATCAAGAGATGGATTCAATTATGGATGAATTTCTATCTACAATTGAACCCTCTCCCATTGGACATAAAGTTGAAGTTACAAAAGAGTGTGTACAACCTCCCACACATTTGGTGAGCGATGAGAAAGAGAGTAAATCGAAAAAGAGCTACCAAGAGAAAAAAGTTGGCATGGTGTATATCGAAATTGAAGAATATGAAGAGGTTGATCAAAAAATGGATTCATTCATCAATGAATTCCTATCCAAAATGGAATCATCTCTCATTGGGCAAGAAATTGAAGTTCTTGAAGACAACATCAAGCCAAGTGATAAAGGGAAAACGGTTGAGATTGAAGAAGCTAGTGAAGAGGTAGAGATAGTCAAGAAAGAGCACAAGGGAGTGGAGCTTGCAAGATCATTGGGACCACCCCTTCCTAAGTCACCATCCTACACAACATTCAAGTGGGTAAAATTATTATCCCTAAGCTTTACTTTCTCACTTGAATATGGTTTGATTGAAAATGATGGTCAACTTAGAGCTCTTTGTGGAGTTAAGAGTAGGAAAGAGTTGTGTAATGGGTGGAAACGTCATTCTAAACTCATGATGGTTGCAAGCTCAAAATTCAAGAGCAATGGTTGGGGTGGAACCGAAGTACATGGGTCTAGGAAGTTGTTTGGAAGCTTCTTTGAGAATTCCAAGGGCATGCCACCCGGATGGAATAATGATGACCAACTCAAGGACGGGTGTCAAAACAAAGTGTGGGATCCCGGATCGCACAATGAAAATCAAATTTGGGAGCTCATGGTTTGTGGAGAACTCCATCAAAGCTTGAAGATATTGAAATTGAAGAATGGAGCTTATTGGAGATTCAAGCATTGGTGGAAGTTCCAAGATGAGTACAAGCACAAGCCACCTTGAGAAGAGCTCCCCATAAGTCCAACTTAAGGACTTAAACTAAAAGTGCTAGGTGGGAGACACCCCACCATGGTAAAATCTTTCCATTCTCTTTTATTTTTGTTTAATAAGTGATTTGAGTTGCCATTGTAGGTAGATTTTTATTTCATATTGATTTGTTTGTATAGATTGGTTGTTAGTATATTGACATGTATATTGTGTTCATTAATAGTTGAATAAACCTCAAAATCAAATTGCATTTTTTTGTGAATTGTATGATAGTTGATTGAATAAAGAGTTGTATGCATTGTAGGGAGCGCCTGGGCAAATTTTTCTGCTTAATGGGCAATAAAAAAAAGGGGGGAAGGACGCGCGCGCACGACGTACGCGCACGCGTCCATGAGCAGATGCACCACCATACACCTTCTAAAGAGTTAGGCCTCTCTTAGGCGAACCCTGTGCCTTTGGCCCAACTCATTCCATGCGGACACGCACTTGCCGCGTACGCATCCCTAGGCTGGTAGCAGCAGCCCATACATCCTCTAGAGAGTTATGCTAGTGTTGGGCCAACACTAAGCCCCTAGCCCAACCTCTATCGCGCGAATGCGCACTGCACGCCTTCGCGCCCATGAGCCTATACGTAAAAGCGCACGGACGCGCACTCGCCGCGTGCGCGCCGACCTGGTGATGCAACTTCAAGGCCAAAATCTAGAGAGTTGCACCAACTCTGGGCTCGCGCTAAGCCTCCAGCCCAACTCTTAGCATGCGCGCGCGCACTGTACACGCACGCACCCCTTGCTAACTCTGACTACGCACGCGGACGCGTATTGTACGCGTACACGTCCATGCGTACATCTCCATCCATGCCTACGCACACCTGGTGCTTCCGCGCCGATAAAAAAAAGAGTTTTTTTTCTTTCCTCCTCCATTTTCTTTTGTTTATCACCTTTGCATACTTTTATTCTTTACATTTGCATTTTGTTTCTATAGCTTGTTTTTACTTAATTTTTTTCAAGTTTCTTATTTTCATAATGGTATTGATTCTCTTACTCAATGGCTGAGCATTTTTGCATTGCTTTGGTGCTCCATGACTTGTTTGATATTGATGGGTGATGAAACTTTAAAATCAATGCTTCAATCTTTTATGACATTGATATGACCTCATATTGTCTTTCATAACCTACTCTTTCTTGTTCGAACTTGATGCTTTTGAAGTGCTCTTCATGCATCAATTTTACTCTTGCATCAAATATTAGTGATATACCCTTTGCCTATATTACTTTCTCATTTACATGCGTAGCTAACATGTAGTGAGAACCCTACTCTTATTTGGCATTAGCCCCCGCCTATGTTCTATTTTCTTTCATATCTTTGCTATAGACATAATTTTCTTTCTTTTTCTTTCCTTTTAGTTTGGCCACAAAGTAGGAAGAAAAGGAAAGGTTTCTAAATAGGGCAACAAGCAAGTCATCCACACAATCTTTTGAAGGAGCTCATCAATTGTAGCAACCCGTCCACCTTGCTCTCCTTTGTGTGCACCGAGGACGGTGCAATCTTCAAATGTGGGGAGGTTATCCGACCGATCTCTATGGGTAACAATCTCCTTTTCAACACCAATGTTAGTTAGTTGTTGCATTTGCATGATAGGTTGCATGTTAGTTAGAATTTATACATATTTTTACCACTCTTTGTTATTAGGACCACTTAGTTATGGTGATGATTTCTTTTCCAAGAAATTGCTCTTTTAGGGCACCCTACCAATTTGAAAAAAAAAGTTTTGATTAAACTTGCTTGAAAGAATTTATTTTGGAACATGGTTTTTGAGCCAAGAACACAAGCTAGTGAGATTTGAGCCTAATTGTGTGGTTACATCTTATAACCACTTATTTTCCTTCTTGTGTGCATTATTCTCTTTCTATGAATGTAATCCTTGATTTGTTTGATTCTTTATGTCCATTTTTTTTTGTATTCATGCATTTATATGATTGAGGCCATCATTTCATTAGCTCACTTACCCAAATGGCCTTACCTTTTATCTTCTTTTGTTAGCCAAATTTGAGCCTATGATTAACCCACTTTGTTCTTAATTTAGCACATTACAAGCCTTAAAGCGAAAAACAATAAATGTCCTTAATTTGGATCTTTGATTGGCTTATGCTAGTGTGTGTGAGTATCATTCAAGTGTGGGAAAACTAAGGACATTGGGAGAATAAAAGGGTAGTTTTGTATTATTATTGTAAATATTGGGAATTGGGTACATGCTCATGTATTAATCAAATGTTAGATCTTATGCATTGATGTTCCTGCATAAAGAAAGATAAAAATGAGAAAAAAATGAAAGAGAAAGAAAAAGAAAAAAAAAGAAAAAAATGTAGATATCAAAAAGAAAAGAAGAAAGAAAATAGAAAAGATAGAAAAAAGAAGAAAAAGAAAGCAATAAAAGGGGACAAAATTCCCCAAAGTAAAGCTCAATAAAGAATCAATGTATAAGTGTTGAGAAATGAAAAAGAAATGCATGAGTATGTGAAAAAGTGAGAAATGGGTAGTTAGGTTAGAACTTAGTTGTATAGGATGTCATAGGTTAGGTGGGAAGTTTAAGCTTATCAAAGATTCAAATTTCAAGCTCACTTGACCAAATATGCATCCTTACCTTGACCCTAACCCCATTACAACCTAAAGAAAAGACCTCATGATACATGTATGCATGCATGAAATAATTATTGATTGTTAGATGAAAAACAAATCTTGGAAAGCATGATTAGGGGAGAATTGAGTGAATCAATCCCAAACACCGAGTGACTAGAGTGCAAACACTTCTGGTGAGGGTTCGATGCTCAATTCCATGATTTTCGGCTTTCATGAGCGTTCTTCTTGCAAGTCTACTTGAACTTCATTTTTATACTAAAATTGGTAGGATTCAGGAATCGTTACATGATCTTGACCCTACTTATGCATGTATACCTTGGAGATTGATTTATTTTAACCAAGTAGGTTGAATCATTTTGCATTTAGTTGTATTCAAATAGATAGGTGCATTTAGATTAGCTCACATTGAATAAATGTCGATGCCCTTTGCTTTCTCTTGGTTTAAGTGTGGGGAGGTTGATAAACCTCATTTGTAAGGTTTATCTTGTGCTTGATTTAGGGGATTTTATAGCCTTTTACGCACATTTATTCAACGAAATAGCATAGTTTTGTATATTCTCCTTTAATTGTGCTTGAATATGAAAACATGCTTTTTAGGTCTTAAAATAGCTAAATTTAATTCACCTTGATTCTATTAGATGACTTGATATGTTTGTTAAGTAATTTCAGATTTAGGAGGCAAAGATTGGATCAAAGGGAATGGAGAAAAAGCATGTAGAAATGGAGAACTCATGAAGAAATGAAAGAATCGCAAAAGCTGTCAAGCTGACCTCTTTGCACTTAATCAACCATAACTTGAGCTACAGAGGTCTAAATGATGCGGTTTTAGTTGCGTTGGAAAGCTAACATCTGGGGCTTCGAAACAATATAAGATTTGCCATAGTTGCTATACGTATGGTGACACGTACGTGCACTATGCGCGCACGCGTTGTTGCTGCCATATGATCCACTTAAAGCAATACGTGGCTAGCGAATTCTAAAGCCTTGTGGGCCCATTCCAACTCATTTCTGATGCTATTTAAGCCAAGGATTAAAGGGAAATCAACATACTTGTCATCATTAGTCATGGTTTAGTTTTAGAAGTAGTTAGAGTTAGTTTCTAGAGAGAGAAGCTCTCTCTTCTCTCTAGAATTAGGATTAGGAATTAGGGTTAGATTAGGATCTCATAGTTCTAGGTTTAATTCAAGTCTCCTTTTACTTCTACCTCCAATTGGTGATTGCTACACTTTGGTTCTTCTTTCTATCCCTATTCTCTTGTTGTAATTTCTCCCATTTTGTTTCTAGGTTTTGTAATTGAGATACTCTTGTTCTCTTTGTTTTCTTTTAATAATGCAATTTGAGGTAATTCATGATAATTGTGATTTCTTTGATTGTTGTTGTTAATTCTTTGTATTCAATTGTTGTTATAATTCATTCTTGTTGTGATTTACTCTACTTTCCTTTTGCACCTTCCAAGTGTTTGATGAAATGCTTGGAAGGATGTTAGAGTAGGATTTTGTGTTCTTGGCTTGAGAAGGTAACTTATGATTTCTTGAATTACTAATGTCCAAGTGATTGATAGTTGATAGCCATTGACTCTAGCCTTCATTAATCCAATTAGTGGAAAGCTAGGATTTATGGACTTGGATTGATATAACTCACTTGACTTTCCTTTGCTATTTGATTAAAGGATGACTAAGTGGGATTAATCCTTGCAACTACCATACTTGTGGCTAGTGATAATGAAGAAGACCCTTGACAACCAAACCTTGCCAAGACCATTTTGTTAATAGAATTTCATTACCATTTACTATTCATTTTTTCTCATTCAAAACCACAAAATAAATAAATCCATAACCAATAACAAGAACACTACCTTGCAAGTCCTTTGAGAGATGACCCGAGGTTTAAATACTTCGGTTTATAGATTTTAGGGGTTTGTACTTGTGACAAACAAATTTTTGTATGAAAGGATTATTGTTGGTTTAGAGACTATACTTTACAACGAGATTTCATTAGTGAAATTCTAAACCGTCAAAAATCCAATCATCACTTACCCACTTTGACCAAGATATTCTTCACTAATCCGTATGCAGGTTTCATAGATTTGTCTGCCATCTGTAATGCTATCTTTGTGGGTTGTGCCTCTTGGATTTGTAGCTTCTTCATCACAGATAAGGACATTAGATTTATGCTTGCCCCTAGATCACATAGGGCTTTCTCAAAGGTTGTCCTCCCAATGGTGCATGGAATTTGAAAGCTCCCTGGATCTGGCACCTTCCTTGGCAAGTTATTCTGAATGACAGCACTACATTCCTTAGTCAGGACTACTGTCTCATCTCCCTTCAAACGCTTTTTCTTTGACAACAGCTCCTTCATGAACTTGACATAGATAGGCATTTTCTCCAAAACCTCAGCAAAAGGAATATTGATTTGTAACTTTCTGAAGACTTCTAAGAACTTTGAAAACTGCTTGTCCTTGGTCTCCTTTTGAAGTCTCTGAGGATATGTCATCTTAGGCTTGTACTCAGGAGCCTTTGGCAAAGTAGGATAACTGTCAAGAGAGTCTGGGAATGGATTGTCCACACGCTTTGGAGGGGCGTGCTCTACTTCTTCCTTCTTCTCTTCTGGAGCTTTTTTTTCAACTAACTCTTCATTGACCTTGGTCTCAGAGCCAGCTACTTTACCACTTCTCAATTAAATAACCTTGCAATCTTCTCCTGGGTTCACCACTGTATCACCTTTAAATGTACTTGTAGACCTCTCCAGTATTTGCTTGCTCAGTTGGCCTACTAGCACCTCTAAATTTCTAATGGAGGCTCTGGTTTCCTGCATAACTTGTGCTTCCGTACTTGCCACTTGTCCACTTTTCACGGTGATAGCCTTGCATTCCTCTCTTGGATTTGGAATTGTGTTACCAGGAAGCCTATTAGTGGTCCTCTGATCAATTTTATTAACTCTGGTGGCTATTTGACCCATTTGAGTTTCCACATTCTTGATGGATGCTCTGGTTTCCTATCTAAAACCTGTTAATATTGCTTCCAAATCATTGTTCTATTGGAATCCGCCCTGAGAATTATTGTTGAAGTTTTGAGGTCTCTGAGGTTGGTCCCTCCATCTAAAATTTGGGTGATTTCTCCATCCCTGGTTGTATATCTTAGAATATGGGTCATTGTTGGGATTCCTAGGACCACTCCCTATGTAATTCACCTGTTCAGAAGAGGGTTGAGCATAATCATAATTATCATTTTGTATAAAGTTATGGTGCACGAAATTGCAATTCCGCACAACTAACCAGCAAGTGCACTGGGTCGTCCAAGTAATACCTTACGTGAGTAAGGGTCGATCCCACGGAGATTGTCGGCTTGAAGCAAGCTATGGTTATCTTGTAACTCTTAGTCAGGATATCAATAATTATCAGGGTTGATTGTGAAAAGTAAAAGAACATGAAATAAGTACTTGTTTTGCAGTAATGGAGAACAGGTTGAGGTTTTGGAGATGCTCTATCTTTTGAATCTCTGCTTTCCTACTGTCTTCTTCTTCATGCACGCAAGGCTTCTTCCATGGCAAGCTGTATGTAGGGATTCACTATTGTCAATGGCTACCTCCCATCCTCTCAGTGAAAATGTTCAACGCGCTCTGTCACAGCACGGGTAATCATCTGTCGGTTCTCAATCAGGTTGGAATAGAATCCAGTGATTCTTTTGCGCTGTCACTAATGCCCAGCCTTCAGGAGTTTGAAACTCGTCACAGTCATTCAATCTTTGAATCCTACTCAGAATACCATAGACAAGGTTTAGACCTTTCGGATTCTCTTGAATGCCGCCATCAGTTCTAGCTTATACCACGAAGATTCTGATTAAAGAATCCAAGAGATATCTACTCAATCTAAGGTAGAACGGAGGTGGTTGTCAGGCACACGTTCATAGGTGAGAATGATGATGAGTGTCACGGATCATCATATTCATCAAGTTTAGGAACAAGTGATATCTTAGAATAGAAGCAAGCGTGATTGAATGAAAAACAGTAGTAATTGCATTAATCCATCAAGACACAGCAGAGCTCCTCACCCCCAACCATGGGGTTTAGAGACTCATGCTGTAGAGGATACAATAAGGAATGTGTAAAGTGTCATGAGGTACCGATACAATATCAAAAGGTCCTATTAATAGTGAACTAGTAACCTAGGGTATACAGAAATGAGTAAATGACGTAAAAATCCACTTCCGGGGTCCACTTGGCGTGTGCTTGGGCTGAGCATTGAAGCTTTCATGTGTAGAGACTTTCTGGAGTTAAACGCCAGCTTTTATGCCAGTTTGGGCGTTTAACTCCAATTTTTGTGCCAGTTCCGGCGTTAAACGCCGGGAATTCTAAAGTTGATTTGTAACGCCGGTTTGGGCCATCAAATCTCGGGCAAAGTATGGACTATTATACATTGTTGGAAAGCCCAGGATGTCTATTTCCAACGCAATTGAGAGCGCGCCAATTGGGCTTCTGTAGCTCCAGAAAATCCACTTCGAGTGCAGGGAGGTCAGAATCCAACAGCATCTGTAGTCCTTTTCAGCCTTTGAATCAGATTTTTGCTCAGGTCCCTCAATTTCAGCCAGAAAATACCTGAAATCACAGAAAAACACACAAACTCATAGTAAAGCCCAGAAAAGTGAATTTTAACTAAAAACTAATAAAAATATAACAAAACTAACTAAAATATACTAAAAACATACTAAAAACAATGCCAAAAAGCGTATAAATTATCCGCTCATCACAACACCAAACTTAAATTGTTGCTTGTCCCCAAGCAACTGAAAATCAGAATAGAATAAAAAGAAGAGAATATACTATAGACTCCAAAATATCAAAGAAACTTAGCTCCAATTAGATGAGCGGGACTAGTAGCTTTTTGCTTCTGAACAGTTTTGGCATCTCACTTTATCCTTTGAAGTTTAGAATGATTGGCATCTATAGGAACTCAGAACTCAGATAGTGTTATTGATTCTCCTAGTTAAGTATGATGATTCTTGAACATAGCTACTTTATGAGTCTTGGCTGTGGCCCAAAGCACTCTGTCTTCCAGTATTACCACCGGATACATACATGCCATAGACACATGACTGGGTGAACCTTTTTAGATTGTGACTCAGCTTTGCTAGAGTCCCCAATCAGAGGTGTCCAGGGTTCTTAAGCACACTCTTTTTTTCCTTGGATCACAACTTTATATATCTTTCTTTTTCTCTTTTTTTTGTATTCACTGCTTTTTCTTGCTTCAAGAATCAATTTGATGATTTTTTAGATCCTCAATAACATTTCTCCTTTTCCATCATTCTTTCAAGAGCCAACAATTTTAACATTCTTAAAACAACAAATTCAAAAGACATATGCACTGTTTAAGCATTCATTCAGAAAACAAAAAGTATTGTCAACACATCGAACTAATTCAACTAGTTTCAAAGATGAATTCGAAATCCTGTACTTCTTGTTCTTTTGTGATTAAAGCATTTTTCATTTAAGAGAGGTGATGGATTCATAGGACATTCATAGCTTTAAGACATGAACCTTAAATTTTATTAATCATGAATTAAGAACAAGACTTAAAAATAGATATAAGGTAAGACTAATAATAATAGAAAACAGAATTTTAAATTACTCTAAAATAGACTCTTAATGATAGAAATTATCACAGAGTTAGAACTCAACAACCTTGATCTTGAGAAGTGGATGCTTCCTCAACTTGTGGGGTATTTGATCCTTCAAGGGAGAGCTTTTGGCGCTTCAACTCCTGTAGCTCACGCCCCTGCTTCTCTTGTTCCTTCAGCAATTTGCAGAGCATGCAGTTTTGATTCTGCTGTTCTTCCTTAATTTGTTCCATAGCTTCTTGCAGCTTGGCAACAGATGCTTCTAGACGAGTCCAGTAGTCAATTTCAGGAAGTTCAGGGAGGAACTCCTGCGCCCTCCTTTTGATAGAGTTATCTTGCATTTGTCCTTCCATTGACCTCTTGGTGATTGGGTGCTCAATTGGGATGAATTCATCTACTCCCATCCTCACCCCAGCATCTTTACATAGCAAAGAGATTACGCTTGGGTAAGCCAGTTTGGCTTCAGTGGAGTTCTTGTTTGCAATTGTGTAAATCTCACAAGCAATCAGATGATGAATCTCCACTTCTTTTCCCAGCATAATACAATGAATCATCACTGCTCTCTTGATAGTAACCTCAGAACGGTTACTAGTGGGCAAGATAGAACGCCCTATGAAGTCCAACCAGCCTCTTGCAACTGGTTTGAGATCTCCCCTCTTGAGTTGGTTTGGGACACCTTTTGAATTGGTCATCCACTTGGTTCCAGGGAGGCATATGTCCTCTAGAACTTGATCCAACCCCTTATCTACTCTCTCCATTCTCCTATTAAAGGATTCAGGATTATCTTGTAGTTGAGGTAATTTGAAGACCTCTCTTATTTTGTCCAGATGGAAGTAAATAATTCTCCCTCTGACCATGGCTCTGTAGGTATGAAAAGCGGTTCCAGTCATTCTCTGCTTATCTGTCAGCCACATATTTGAGTAGAATTCCTGAACCATATTTCTCCCAACCTTTGTCTCAGGGTTGGTTAGAACTTCCCATCCTCTGTTTTGAATTTGCTCTTGGATCTCCGGATATTCATCTTCTTTCAGATCAAATTTAACTTTCGGGATCACTGACCTTAGACCCATTATTTTGTGGTAATGGTCTGCATGTTCTTTGGTTAAGAACTTCTCTTAACTCCAAAGGTCTTTTAGAGCATTCTCTTTCTTGCCTCTTGAATTGGTTTGTTTTCCTTTGGGGGCCATGATCTTGATGAGCCTTAACTTAGTGATCACGAAAAAACACACCAAACTTAGAGGTTTGCTTGTCCTCAAGCAAAAGAAAGGAAAGAGGAGAGAGAGGAGGAGAGCAAATTCGAATGGTGGGGAAGGGGGGTGTGGCCGAACATAAATTTATAAGGAAGGGGGAGAGATTTTGAAAATTTTGAAGGAGATTTGAGAAGATATGGAAAGAATTTGAGAGATATTTGAGTTTTTTAAAGAAGATTTGGGAAGGATTTGAAAGAGATTTGAAGAATGATTTTAATTTTGAAAATTTGAAGGTGAATAATGAAAGTTTGAATGTGTTTATGTAGAAAATTATGGATCAAAACAGGAAAGTTTGAAAAAATTTGAAGTGAAAAGCAAAATCTCTGTCCCCCACCTTTCTGGCGTTAAACGCCCAGAATGGTATCCATTCTGGCGTTTAACGCCCAAATGTTGGCCAATTTGGGCGTTTAACGCCCAGCCAGGTACCCTGGCTGGCGTTAAACGCCAGAAACCCCTTCATCACTGGGCGTTTTGCTAGACGCCAGGATGCTGCACACCTGGCGTTAAACACCCAGAATGGTGCCCATTCTGGCGTTTAACGCCCAAAATGGCACCTTTACTGGCGTTAAACGCCCAGAATGGTGCCCATTCTGGCGTTTAACTCCCAAAGTATCCCTTACTGGCATTTTTTTGCCAGCAAGCTCCTTTTCTCTGCTTTTTGCACTGAATCTTTCTGTAACTCTGTGAATTCCTTCAATTTTGATGATTGCCCTTTGAGAATATGTATCAAACTTTGATTAAACAAAACAGATAACCTGCTAATGACTGGGTTGCCTCCCAGCAAGCGCTTCTGTATTGTCTTTAGCTGGACCTTCAATGAGAATCATTCAAGCCTCAGTTTTGAGCATTCTTGCTCAAAATTGCTTTCAAGATAATGCTTGATCCTCTGTCCATTAACAATGAACTTTTTGTCAGAATCAGTATCCTGAAGCTCAACATATCCATATAGTGACACTCCTGTAATCACATACGGACCCCTCCATCGGGATTTAAGTTTTCCTGGGAACAGTCTGAGCCTAAAGTTGAAGAGCAGAACTTTTTATCCTGGCTCAAAGACTCTAGATGACAACTTCTTGTCATGCCACTTCTTTGCCTTTTCCTTATAAATTTTTGCATTTTCAAAGGCACTGAGTCTAAATTCATCTAGCTCATTTAGCTGGAGTACTCTTTTTTCACCAGCTAACTTAGCATCCAGGTTTAGGAATCTGGTTGCCCAGTAGGCTTTATGTTCCAGTTCCACGGGCAGATAACAGGCCTTGCCATACACAAGTTGGTATGGGGAGGTTCCTATAGGAGTCTTGAATGCTGTTCTGTATGCCCACAGAGCATCATCCAAGCTCTTTGCCCAATCCTTTCTACGGGCAATTACAGTCCATTCTAGGATTCTTTTTAGCTCTCTGTTAGAGACTTCAGCTTGCCCATTTGTCTGTGGATGATACAGAGTTGCTACTTTGTGGCTAATTCCATATCGGACCATAGTAGAGTACAGCTGTTTGTTGCAGAAATGAGTGCCTCCATCACTGATTAGGACTCTGGGAATACCAAATCTACTGAAGATGTGTTTCTGGAGGAATTTCAGCACAGTCTTAGTATCATTAGTGGGTGTAGCAATTGCTTCTACCCATTTAGATACATAGTCCATTGCCACCAGAATGTAAGTGTTTGAGTATGATGGTGGGAACGGACCCATGAAGTCAATACCCCATACATCAAACAATTCAATCTCTAAGATCCCTTGTTGAGGCATGGCGTATCCATGAGGCAAGTTACCAGCTCTTTGGCAACTGTCACAGTTACGCACAAACTCTCGGGCATCTCTATAGAGAGTAGGCCAGTAGAAGCCACATTGGAGGACCTTAGTGGCTGTTCGCTCACTTCCGAAATGTCCCCCATACTGTGATCCATGGCAGTGCCATAGGATCTTTTGTGCTTCCTCTCTGGGTACACATCTGCGGATCACTCCGTCTGCACATCTCTTAAAGAGATATGGCTCATCCCATAGGTAGTACTTGGCATCTGAAATTAATTTCTTTCTTTGCACCCTCCTGTACTCCTGGGGTATGAACCTCACAGCTTTATAATTTGCAATATCTGCAAACCATGGAGTTTCCTGAATGACAAAGAGTTGCTCATCTGGGAAAGTCTCAGAGGTCTCAGTAGAAGGGAGGGACGCCCCATCTACTGGTTCTATTCGGGACAGCTGATCAGCTACTTGGTTCTCTGTCCCTTTTCTCTCTCTTATTTCTATATCAAACTCTTGCAGAAGCAGCACCCACCTTATGAGCCTGGGTTTTGAATCCTGCTTTGTGAGTAAGTATTTAAGAGCAGCATGGTCAGTGTACACAATCACTTTTGGCCCTACTAAATAGGATCTAAACTTGTCAATGGCATAGACCACTGCAAGTAACTCTTTTTCTGTGGTTGTGTAATTCTTCTGTGCATCATTTAGAACACGGCTGGCGTAATAAATGACATGCAGAAGCTTGTTATGCCTCTGTCCCAACACTACACCAATGGCATGGTCACTGGCATCACACATTAGTTTGAATGGCAATGTCCAGTCTGGTGCAGAGATGACTGGTGCTGTGACCAGCTTGGCTTTCAGGATCTCAAATGCCTGCAGACACTGTGTGTCAAACACAAATGGTGTGTCAGCAGCTAGCAGGTTGCTCAGAGGTTTTGCAATTTTTGAAAAATTCTTCATAAACCTTCTGTAGAATCCTGCATGCCCCAGAAAGCTTCTAATTGCCTTAACATTGGCAGGTGGTGGTAATTTTTCAATTACCTCTACCTTTGCTTTATCCACCTCTATTCCCTTTCTTGAAATTTTGTGCCCAAGGACAATTCCTTCAGTCACCATAAAGTGACATTTCTCCCAGTTTAAGACCAGGTTAGTCTCTTGGCACCTTTTCAGGACAAGTGCTAGGTGGTGAAGACAGGAGCTGAATGAGTCTCCATATACTGAGAAGTTATCCATGAAGACTTCCAAGAATTTCTCCACCATATCAGAGAAGATGGATAACATGCATCTCTGAAAAGTTGCATGAGCATTACACAGACCAAAAGGCATTCTCCTGTAGGCAAACACGCTAGAAGGGCAAGTGAATGCTGTTTTCTCTTGGTCCTGAGGATCTACTGCAATTTGGTTGTAACCTGAATAGCCATCCAAAAAGCAGTAATAATCATGACCAGCTAGTCTTTCTAGCATTTGGTCTATGAATGGTAAAGGAAAATGATCCTTTCTGGTGGCTGTATTGAGCCTTCTGTAGTCAATACACATACGCCACCCTGTAACTGTTCTTGTAGGAACCAGTTTATTTTTTTCATTATGAACTACTGTCATGCCTCCCTTCTTGGGGATAACTTGGATAGGGCTCACCCAGGGGCTATCAGAAATGGGATAAATAATCCCAGCCTCTAGTAATTTAGTGACCTCTTTCTGCACGACCTCCTTCATGGCTGGATTTAGCCACCTTTGTGGTTGAACCACTGGTTTGGCATTATCCTCCAATAGGATCTTGTGCATGCATCTTGCTGGGCTAATGCCCTTAAGATCACTTATGGACCACCCAAGAGCTGTCTTGTGTGTCCTTAGCACCTGAATCAGTGCTTCCTCTTCCTGTGGATTTAAAGCAGAGCTTATGATCACTGGAAAAGTGTCACCCTCTCCCAGAAATGCATACTTCAGAGATGGTGGTAGTGGTTTGAGCTCAGGTTTGGGAGGCTTATCCTCTTCCTGAGGAATTTTTAAAAATTCTTTTGTTTCCTCTGGTTCTTCCTGATCAGGCTGAACATCCTTGAAGATGTCCTCTAGCTCTGATTCTAGACTTTCAGTCATATTGATCTCTTCTATAAAGAGTCAATAATGTCAGCGCTCATGCAGTCATTTGGTGTGTCTGGATGCTGCATAGCTTTTACAGCATTCAACTTGAACTCATCCTCATTGACTTTCAGGGTTACTTCCCCTTTTTGTACATCAATAAGAGTTTGTCCAGTTGCTAGGAAAGGTCTTCCTAGAATGAGAGTTGCACTCTTGTGCTCCTCCATTTCCAGCACTACAAAGTTAGTTGGAAAGGCGAATGGCCCAACCTTGACAATCATGTCCTCAATTATGCCTGATGGATATTTAATGGAGCCATTAGCAAGTTGGAGACATATCCGGGTTGGTTTGACTTCATCAGTCAACCCAAGCTTTCTGATAGTAGATGCAGGTATTAGATTGATACTTGCTCCCAGGTCACACAGTGCTGTCTTGGTGCAAGCACCTTCTAATGTGCATGGTATCATAAAGCTTCCTGGATCTTGAAGCTTTTCTGGTAAGCTTTTCAGAATTACTGTACTGCATTCTTCAGTGAGAAACACTTTTTCAGTTTCTCTCCAATCCTTCTTATGACTTAAGATCTCTTTCATGAATTTAGCATAAGAAGGTATTTGCTCAAGTGCCTCTGCAAACAGAATCTTTATTTCAAGAGTCCTTAGATAGTCTGCAAAGCGGGCAAATTGCTTATCCTGTTTCGCTTGGCGGAGTTTCTAAGGATAAGGCATCTTGGCTTTATATTCCTCAACCTTAGTTGCTACAGGTTTATTCCTTACAGAGGTGGTTGGAGAAGCCTTTTTAGAGGGGTTACTATCAGCACTCTCAGGTATCTGATTCCTCATTGGCGTTTGAACGCCAGGATTGGGTGAGAAATGGGCGTTTAACGCCAACTTTTCCCCCTTTTCTAGCGTTTGAACGCCAGGAGTATTCCTCTCTGGGCTCTTACTATCCTCAGAGGGATTTTGAGCAATGGTTTGGTTATCCTCTGTCAACTATTCCTTTCTTGGCTTTTTGCTACTTTGAGCAGTGTTATTCAATGTCTTCCCACTCCTCAGTTGAACTGCTTGGCATTCTTCTGTTATCTGTTTAGATAACTGCTGTTTTGTTTGATTCAACTGTGATTCTATGTTCTTGTTGGCAATTTTTGTTTCTTGGAGCATCTCTTTAAATTCTGCCAACTGTTTTGTCATCAGGAGTAATTGCTGATTAAGCTCAACAATCTGTTCTTGAGGATTAGAATCAGTAGCTACTGCCATAGCTTCTTCTTTTGTAGAGGGCTCACTGCTAGAGTACAAATGTTGATTTTTAGCAACAGTATCTATGAGTTCTTGAGCCTCTTCAATTGTCTTCCTCATATGTATAGATCCACCAGCTGAGTGGTCTAGAGACATCTGAGCTTTTTCTGTAAGCCCATAGTAGAAGATGTCTAACTGTACCCACTCTGAAAACATTTCAGAGGGACATTTTCTTAGCATACCTCTATACCTCTCCCAGGAATTATAAAGGGATTCATTATCCTCTTGTTTAAAGCCTTGGATGTCCAGCCTTAGCTGTGTCATCCTTTTTGGAGGGTAAAATTAATTCAGGAATTTGTCTGATAACTGTCTCCATGTTTTTATGCTTGTTGTGGGTTGGTTATTTAACCACCTCTTAGCTTGATCTTTTACAGCAAATGGAAACAGTAATAATCTGTAGACATCCTGATCTACCTCTTTATCACGTACTGTGTCAGCAATTTGTAAGAATTGTGCCAGAAACTCATAGGTTCTTCCTGTGGAAGACCAGAATACTGGCAATTTTGCTGCACCATGATAATGAGTTGAGGATTTAGCTCAAAGCTGCTTGCTTTAATGGGAGGTATGCAGATGCTAATCCCATATGCAGCTGTAATGGGGTTAGCATATGACCCCAGAGTCCTTCTGGACTGCTCAATTCCACTTAGGTCCATGATGGAGAAAGGGAATATGATATGGATTCACAAGTAAAGTAATTTTTTTTTATTAAAGGTGATCGAAGAATTTAAAATAAAATAAAATAAAATTTCGAAAACTAAAAAAATGAGATCAAAACAAATTGAAAACTAAATCAATTAGTTAATAAAAAAGATTTTGGAATTAGCAATTGAAAAGATATGATTGAAAATTATTTTGAAAAAGATTTAATTTTTTGAAATGAGGAAAGAGAAAAACAACAAAATGACACCAAACTTAAAATTTTTAGAAAATCAGACACAAATTTTTGAAAACTTAAAGGAAAACACAAAGAAGACACCAAATTTAGAATTTTAAAGGATCAAGAAAGGACTAAGGACATGCAAATTCGAAAAATAAAAGAAAACAAAAGCATGCAATTGACACCAAACTTAAAATATGAAACTAAACTCAAATAAAAGACTTTAAACCAACAAAAATAAAACAGTCCTAATCTAAGCAACAAGATAAACCGTCAGTTGTCCAAACTCGAACAATCCCTGGCAATGGCGCCAAAAACTTGGTGCACGAAAGTGCAATTCCGCACAACTAACCAGCAAGTGCACTGGGTCGTCCAAGTAATACCTTACGTGAGTAGGGGTCGATCCCATGGAGATTGTCGGCTTGAAGCAAGCTATGGTTATCTTGTAACTCTTAGTCAGGATATCAATAATTATCAGGGTTGATTGTGAAAAGTAAAAGAACATGAAATAAGTACTTGTTTTGCAGTAATGGAGAACAGGTTGAGGTTTTGGAGAGGCTCTATCTTCTGAATCTCTGCTTTCCTACTGTCTTCTTCTTCATGCACGCAAGGCTTCTTCCATGGCAAGCTGTATGTAGGGTTTCACTGTTGTCAATGGCTACCTCCCATCCTCTCAGTGAAAATGTTCAACGCGCTCTGTCACAGCATGACTAATCATCTGTGGGTTCTCAATTAGGTTGGAATAGAATCCAGTGATTCTTTTGCGTCTGTCACTAACGCCCAGCCTTCAGGAGTTTGAAGCTCGTCACAGTCATTCAATCCTTGAATCCTACTCACCCCCAACCATGGGGTTTAGAGACTCATGCTGTAGAGGATACAATAAGGAATGTGTAAAGTGTCATGAGGTACTGATACAATATCAAAAGGTCCTATTAATAGTGAACTAGTAACCTAGGGTATACAGAAATGAGTAAATGACGTAAAAATCCACTTCCGGGTCCACTTGGCGTGTGCTTGGGCTGAGCATTGAAGCTTTCATGTGTAGAGACTTTTTCTGGAGTTAAACGCCAGCTTTTATGCCAGTTTGGGCGTTTAACTCCGATTTTTGTGCCAGTTCCGGCGTTAAACGCCGGGAATTCTGAAGCTGATTTGTAACGCCGGTTTGGGCCATCAAATCTCGGGCAATTGAGAGCGTGCCAATTGGGCTTCTGTAGCTCAAGAAAATCCACTTCGAGTGCAGGGAGGTCAGAATCCAACAGCATCTGCAGTCCTTTTCAGCCTCTGAATCAGATTTTTGCTCAGGTCCCTCAATTTCAGCCAGAAAATACCTGAAATCACAGAAAAACACACAAACTCATAGTAAAGCCCAGAAAAGTGAATTTTAACTAAAAATTAATAAAAATATAACAAAAACTAACTAAAATATACTAAAAACATACTAAAAACAATGCCAAAAAGCGTATAAATTATCCGCTCATCAGTTACCTGCCATGTCATCGGAGACTTCCTATGGTAGATTTTGGGTGTTGATGGCTGAGACTTGCATGCCACCCATCTGTTGAGTAAGTAGATTTATTTGCTAAGACATAAGCTTGTTCTGAGCAAGAATAGCATTAAGAGCGTCTACTTCTATGACACCTTTCTTCTGAGGAGCCTCAGAGTTCACAGGATTCCTGTTAGATGAGTATAAATATTGGTTGCTTGCAACCAATTCAATCAGCTCAATAGTCTCCTCTGGTGTCTTCTTCTTGTGCAATGAACCTCCTGCAGAATTGTCTAAGCACATCTTGGACATTTCCCCCAGACCTTCATAAAATATGGCTAGTTGTGTGGTGGACGAAATTGTGATCATCAATAATGGCTCCAAAGACTTGGTGCTCTCTAACGTGAATCACACTTTATCACAACTCCGCACAACTAACCAGCAAGTGTACTGGGTCGTCCAAGTAATACCTTACGTGAGTAAGGGTCGATCCCATAGAGATTGTTGGTATGAAGCAAGCTATGGTCATCCTGTAAATCTCAGTCAGGCGGATAATAATTGATTATGGGAAATATAAAGAGATACTTGCTTAAATAATAAAGGATAGAAATACTTATGTAAATTAATGGTGGAAATTTCAGATAAGCGCATGGAGATGCTTGTCGCTGTTGAATCTCTACTTTCCTACTGCTTTTATCCAATTTTATCACTCCCTTCTATGGCAAGCTGTATGTAAGGCATCACCGTTGTCAATGGCTACATCCCATCCTCTCAGTGAAAATGGTCCAAATACTCTGTCACAGCACGGCTAATCATCTGTCGGTTCTCAATCAAGTTGGAGTAGAATCCAGTGATTCTTTTGCGTCTGTCACTAACGCCTAGCCTTCAGGAGTTTGAAGCTCGTCACAGTCATTCAATCCCGGAATCCTACTCGGAATACCACAGACAAGGTTAGACTTTCCAGATTCCCATGAATGCCGCCATCAATTCTAGCTTATACCACGAAGATTCTGATTAAGGAATCCAAGAGATATGCTCCTGGTCTAAGGTAGAACGGAAGTGGTTGTCAGTCACGCGCGTTCATAGGTGAGAATGATGATGAGTGTCACGAATCATCACATTCATCATGTTGAAGTGCAACGAATATCTTAGAACAGGAATAAGGAGAATTGGATAGAAAATAATAGTAATTGCATTGAAACTTGAGGTACAGCAGAGCTCCACACCCTTAATCTATGGTGTGTAGAAAATCCACCGTTGAAAATACATAAGTGAAAGGTCCAGGCATGGCCGAATGGCCAGCCCCCAAGACATGATCAATAGTCTCCTAAGATGAATAATAAAGTAAAACTGAGACTAAAGATATCTAATACAATAGTAAATTATCCTATTTATACTAGACTAGCTTCTAGGGTTTACAGGAGTAAGTAATTGATGCATAAATCCACTTCCGGGGCCCACTTGGTGTATGTTTGGGCTGAGCTTGATCTATCCATGAGATGAGGCTTCTCTTGGAGTTGAACGCCAAGTTGTAACATGTTTTGGGCGTTCAACTCCGGTTCGTGACGTGTTTCTGGTGTTTGACTCCGAACAGCAACATGGAACTGGCGTTGAGCGCCAGTTTACGTCATCTAATCACGAATAAAGTATGGACTATTATATATTTCTGGAAAGATCTGGATGTCTACTTTCCAACTCCGTTGAGATCGCGCCATTTGGAGTTCTATAGCTCCAGAAAATTCATTTCGAGTGCAGGGAGGTCAGATTCCAACAGCATCAGCAGTCCTTTGTCAGTCTCCTTATTAGAGTTTTGCTCAGGTCCCTCAATTTCAGCCAGAAATTACCTGAAATCACAGAAAAACACACAAACTCATAGTAAAGTCCAGAAATGTGAATTTAACATAAAAACTAATGAAAACATCCCTAAAAGTAGCTTGAACTTACTAAAAACTACCTAAAAACAATGCCAAAAAGCGTATAAATTATCTGCTCATCACAACACCAAACTTAAATTGTTGCTTGTCCCCAAGCACCTGAAAATCAATTAGGATAAAAAGAAGAGAATATACTATAAATTCCAAAATATCATTGAATATTAATTCTAATTAGATGAGCGGGACTTGTAGCTTTTTGCTTCTGAACAGTTTTGGCATCTCACTTTTTCCTTTGAAGTTTAGAATGATTGGCTTCTCTAGGAACTTAGAATTTCGGATAGTGTTATTGATTCTCCTAGTTAAGTATGTTGATTCTTGAACACAGCTACTTTTATGAGTCTTGGCCGTGGCCCTAAGCATTTTGTTTTCCAGTATTACCACCGGATACATAAATGCCACAGACACATGACTGGGTGAACCTTTTCAGATTGTGACTCAGCTTTGCTAGAGTCCCCAGTTAGAGGTGTCTAGAGCTCTTAAGCACACTCTTTTTGCTTTGGATCACGACTTTAACCACTCAGTCTCAAGCTTTTCACTTGGACCTGCATGCCACAAGCACATGGTTAGGGACAGCTTGATTTAGCCGCTTAGGCCTGGATTTTATTTCCTTGGGCCCTCCTATCCATTGATGCTCAAAGCCTTGGATCCTTTTTACCCTTGCCTTTTGGTTTTAAGGGCTATTGGCTTTTTCTGCTTACTTTTTCTTTTTCTTTCTATTTTTTTCGCCATTTTTTTCGCAAGCTTTTGCTTTTTCACAGCTTTTTCTTGCTTCAAGAATCAATTTCATGATTTTTCAGATCATCAATAACATTTTTCTTGGTTCATCATTCTTTCAAGAGCCAATAATTATAACATTCATAAACAACAAAATCAAAATTATGCACTGTTCAAGCATTCATTCAGAAAACAAAAAGTATTGTCACCACATCAATATAATTAAACTAAATTCAAGGATAATTTCGAAATTCATGTACTTCTTGTTCTTTTGAATTAGAAACATTTTTTTTAAGAGAGGTAAATGATTTATGAAATTTTATTCATAGCTTTAAGACATAGTTACTACATACTAATGATCATGAAGTAGAGACACAAAACATAGATAAACATATAACATAAAAACCGAAAAGCAGAGAAAATAAGAACAAGGAATGAGTCCACCTTAGTGGCGTCTTCTTCTTGAAGGAGCAATGATGTCCTTAAGCTCTTCTATGTCCCTTCCTTGCCTTTGTTGCTCCTCCCTCATTGCTCTTTGATCTTCTCTTATTTCATGGAGAATGATGGAGTGCTCTTGATGTTCCACCCTTAATTGTTCCACATTGTAACTCAAATCTTCTAAGGAAGTGTTGAGTTGTTCCCAATAGTTATTGGGAGGAAAGTGCATCCCTTGAGGCATCTCCAGAATTTCTTGGTGATGAGCTTCCTCATGCGTCCCTTGGGCTCCATGAGTGGGATCTCTTGTTTGCTCCATCCTTTTCTTGGTGATGGGCTTATCCTCTTCAATGAGGATGTCTCCTTCTATGATAACTCCAGCTGAGTAACATAGATGGAAAATAAGATGAGGAAAAGCTAGCCTTGCCAAAGTAGAGGACTTATCGGATATTTTGTAGAATTCATGAGAGATGACTTCATGAACTTCTACTTCCTCTCCAATCATGTTGCTATGAATCATGATGGCCCGATCCACAGTGACTTCAGATCGGTTGCTAGTGGGGATGATGGAGCGTTGAATGGACTCCAACCATCCTCTAGCCATAGGCTTGAGGTCCAGTCTTCTTAGTTGAACCGGCTTGCCTTTGGAGTCTCTTTTCCATTGAGCTCCTTCCACACAGATGTCCACAAGGACTTGGTCCAACCTTTGATTAAAGTTGATCCTTCTAGTGTAGGGGCGTACATCTCCTTGCATCATGGGTAAGTTGAACGCTAACCTCACATTTTCCGGACTAAAATCTAAGTATTTCCCCCGAACCATTGTAAGATAATTCTTTGGATTCAGGTTCATACTTTGATCATGGTTCCTAGTGATCCATGCATTGGCATAGAACTCTTGAACCATTAAAATCCCGACTTGTTGAATGGGGTTGGTTAGAGCTTCCCAACCTCTTCTTTGGATCTCATGTCGGATCTCCGGATACTCATTTTTCTTGAGCTTGAAAGGGACCTCAGGGATCACCTTCTTCTTGGCCACAACATCATAGAAGTGGTCTTGATGGGCTTTGGAGATGAATCTTTCCATCTCCCATGACTCGGAGGTGGAAGCTTTTGTCTTCCCTTTCCCTTTTCTAGAGGATTCTCCGGCCTTAGGTGCATTTAATGGTAATGGAAAAACAAAAAGCTTATGCTTTTACCACACCAAACTTAAAATATTGCTCGCCCTCGAGCAAAAGAAGAAAGAAGAGAAGAAGAAGAAGAAGAAAAGATAGAGGAGAAGGGGAGTTGTAGGTTTCGGCCAAGGTATAGAAGAGGGGGTTGTGTTGTGTGAAAATGAAGTAGAATGGAGGGGTATATATAGGGAGGGGGAGAGGGTAGGTTCGGCCATTTAGGGTGGGTTTGGGTGGGAAAGATTTTTTAATTTTGAAGGTAGGTGGGGTTTATAAGGAAGAGTGGGAGGATGTGAGTGGTGAAGGGGGTAATTGGGAAGAGAGATTGAGGTGATTGGTGAAGGGTTTTGGGGAAGAGTGTTCATTGGAAAGATAGAATGAATGTTGAGAAGAGGGGAGAATATGTTAGGTGGGAATCCTGTGGGGTCCACAGATCCTGAGATGATCCTGAGGGGTCCATAGATCCTGAGGTGTCAAGGATTTACATCCCTGCACCAATTAGGCATGTAAAATGCCTTAGCATACCATTTTGGCGTTTAAACGCCGAAGTGGTGCACGTTCTGGGCGTTCAACGCCCATGTGTAGCATATTTCTGGCGTTGAACGCCTGTTCCATGCTTGTTACTAGCGTTCAGCACCAGCTTTCCTCAGGGCACATTCCTGGCGTTTGAACGCCGGAATGTTGCTTGTTTCTGGCATTCAGCGCTAGATCCATGCTCTGTTCTGGCGTTGAACGCCAGCCAGATGCACCTTACTGGCGTTTAAACGCCAGTAAGTCCTTCCTCCAAGGTGTCATTTTTCCTCTACTATTTTTGATTCTGTTTTTAATTTTTAATATTTTTTTTTCGTGACTCCTCATGATCATGAACCTACTAAAACACAAAATAACAATAAAATAAAATATAATTAGATAAATAAAAATTGGGTTGCCTCCCAACAAGTGCTCTTTTAATGTCACTAGCTTGACAGTGGGCTCTCATGGAGCCTTAGAGAAGTTCAGAGCATGGTGAAGGTTTCCCAACACCAAAGTTAGAGTTTGATTGTGGGGGCTTTTTTTGACTCTGTACTGAGAGAAGCTCTGCATGCTTGCTCTCTTTTGTTACAGAGGGATGGCCGTGTGCCTTAAACACAAGGTAGTCCCCATTTAATTGAAGGACTAATTCTCCTCTGTTAACATCAATCACAGCACCTGCTGTGGCTAGGAAAGGTCTTCCAAGGATGATGCATTCATCTCCTTCCTTCCTAGTGTCTAAGATTATGAAATCAGCAGGGATGTAAAGGTCTTTAACCTTTACTAACATGTCCTCTACTAATCCATAAGCTTGTCTTACTGACTTGTCTGCCAATTGTAATGAGAATAAGGCAGGCTGTACCTCGATGATCCCTAGTTTCTCTATTACAGAGAGTGGCATAAGATTTATCCCTGACCCCAGGTCACACAGAGCCTTGTTAAAGGTCATGGTACCTATGGTACAGGGTATTGAGAATTTGCTAGGATCTTGTCTCTTTTGAGGTAAGATTTTCTGAACCCATGTATCTAGTTCACTAATGAGCAAGGGAGGTTCACCTTCCCAAGTCTCATTACCAAACAACTTGGCATTCAGCTTCATGATGGCTCCTAGATATTGAGCAATTTGCTCTCCAGTCATATCTTCATCCTCTTCTGAGGAAGAATAGTCTTCAGAGCTCATGAATGGCAGAAGGAGATTTAGTGGAATCTCTATGGTCTCTATATGAGCCTCAGATTCCTTTAGGTCCTCAATAGGGAACTCCTTCTTGTTTGAGAGACGTCCCAGGAGGTCTTCCTCACTAGGATTTTTGTCCTTCTCCTCCCTTGTGCATTCGGCCATATTGATTACATCAATGGCCTTGCATTCTCCTCTTGGATTCTCTTCTGTGTTGCTTGGGAGAGTACTGGGAGGAGTTTCAGTGACTTTCTTACTCAGCTGGCCCACTTGTGCCTCCAAATTTCTGATGGAGGACTTTGTTTCACTCATGAAACTTAAAGTGACCTTAGACAGATCAGAGACTAAATTTGCTAAATTAGAGGGGCTCTGTTCAAAATTCTCTGTCTGTTGCTGAGAAGATGATGGAAAAGGCTTGTTATTGCTTAGCCTGTTTCTTCCACCATTATTAAAGCTTTGTTGAGGCTTTTGTTGATCCTTCCATGAGAAATTTGGATGATTTCTTCATGATGAATTATAGGTGTTTCCATTAGGTTTACCCATGTAATTAACCTCTGCCATTGCAGGGTTCTCAGGATCATAAGCTTCTTCAGAAGCTGCCTCTTTAGTACTGTTTGATGCATTTTGCCATCCATTCAGACTTTGAGAAATCATGTTGACTTGCTAGGTCAACACTTTGTTCTGAGCCAATATGGCATTCAGAGCATCAATTTCAAGAACTCCCTTCCTCTGAGGCATCCCACTATTCACGGAATTCTTCTCAGAAGTGTACATGAATTGGTTATTTGCAACCATGTCAATAGGTTCTTGAGCTTCTGCAGGCATTTTCTTTAGGTGAATGGATCCACTTGCAGAATGGTCCAATGACATCTTGGAAAACTCAGATAGACCATAATAGAATATATCTAATATGGTCCATTCTGAAAACATGTCAGAAGGACACTTTTTGGTCATCTGCTTGTATCTTTCCCAAGCTTCATAGAGGGATTCACCATCTTTTTGCTTGAAGGTCTGAACATCCACTCTAAGCTTGCTCAGCTTTTGAGGAGGAAAGAATTTATCCAAGAAGGCAGTGACCAGCTTATCCAAGGAGTCCATGCTATCTTTAGGTTGTGAGTCCAACCATGTTCTAGCTCTGTCTCTTACAGCAAAGGGGAAAAGCATGAGCCTGTAGACTTCAGGATCTACTCCATTTGTCTTTACAGTCTCACAAATCTGCAAGAATTCAGTTAAAAACTGGTAAGAATCTTCAGATGAAAGTCCATGAAACTTGCAGTTCTGTTGCATTAGAGCAACTAATTGAGGTTTCAGCTTAAAATTGTTTGCTCCAATGGCAGGAATGGAGATGCTTCTTCCATCAAATTTGGAAGTTGGTTTAGTGAAATTACCAAGCATCCTCCTTGCATTATTGTTGTTGGGTTCGGCTACCATCTCCTTTTCTTGTTCGAAAATTTCAGAAATGTTGTCTTTGGATTGTTGTAATTTAGCTTCTCTTAATTTTCTCTTCAGAGTCCTTTCAGATTCAGGATCAGCTTCAACAAGAATGCCTTTTTCCTTGTTCCTGCTCATATAGGAAAGAAGAGAACAAGAAAGAAAGAGGAATCCTCTATGTCACAGTATAGAGATTCCTTTATGTTAGTAGAAGAAGAAAGAGAATAGGAGTGAAGAAGAATGAATAGGTAGGGCAGTGATTTGAGATGAAGAGAGGTGAAGAGAAGTGTTAGTAGAGAAATAATTAAATAGAAGAAGGGGAGAAGGAAGAAATTTCGAAAATAATTTGAAAAGAAGTTAAATGATTTTCGAAAATAAAAGATAAGATAGGATTAAAATTAAAACAATTAATTAATTAAAAAGAATTTTTGAAAAAGGGATGAGATATTTTCGAAAATTAGAGAGGGAAAAGTAGTTAGGTGGTTTTGAAAAAGATAAGAGACAAACAAAAAGTCAAATAGTTAGTTAAAAAAAGATATTAAAATTAAATATGAAAAGATAAGAAGATAAGAAGTTAGATAAGATATTTTGAAATCAAATTTTGAAAAAGATAAAGTTTTGAAAAAGATAAGATAAGAGATATGATAAAAAGATATGATAAAAAGATAAAAAATTTTAAGAAAAAGATATTTAAAAAAAAGATTTAATTTTTGAAATTAAAATTGATTACTTAACTAACAAGAAACTAAAAGATAAGATTCTAGAATTTAAAGATTGAACCTTTCTTAACAAGAAGGTAACAAACTTCAAATTTTTGAATCAATCATATTAATTGTTAGCATAATTTCGAAAATTATGAAATAAAGTTAAGAAAAAGAGATTTTGAAAAATAATTTTCAAAATTTTCGAAAAAAAGAAAAAAATGAAAAAGATATGATTTTTGAAAAAGATTTTGAAAAGATAAGATTTTAAAATTGAAAATTTGACTTGACTTGTAAGAAACAACTAATTTTAAAAAAATTTTGACTAAGTCAACTCAAATTTTCGAAAATTAGGAGAGAGAAAAGGAAAAGATATTTTTTTATTTTTGAATTTTTAATGAAGAGAGAGAAAAACACAAACATGACCCAAAACATGAAAATTTTGGATCAAAACACATGATGCATGCAAGAACACTATGAATGTCAAGATGAACACCAAGAACACTTTGAAGATCATGATGAACATCAAGAACATATTTTTGAAAAAATTTTTGATGCAAAGAAAACATGCAAGACACCAAACTTAGAAATCTTTAATGCATGGACTCTAACAAACGAAAAATGCATATGAAAAACAACAAACAACACAAAACAAGAAGACATCAAGATCAAACAAGAAGACTTACCAAGAACAACTTGAAGATCATGAAGAACACTATGAATGCATGGAATTTTCGAAAAATGCAAGAAAAAATTTTTAAAGCATGCAATTGACATCAAACTTAAAAATTGACTCAAGACTCAAACAAGAACACAAAATATTTTTGATTTTTATGATTTTATGATTTTTTTTCGAAGATAATTTTTGGGAAAAACGAAAACAA